>NW_027465317.1:0-31388 GCF_043290135.1 Rhipicephalus microplus | reverse complement strand
CAAATTGGTAGAAAAGGCTGGTTGGGGCTGGCTCAGACAAACTCGCCAGGAGTGCACCTAAATGGGCTTGTTGGCACATCATTAAGATGATAACAAACAGCGCTAGACATAGGACGGTAATAGAACGAGATACACTACTATGATGTAAGTCACCTAGTCACCTGCCTGTGGTTCTGTCACCATCTTGCATCTCCAGTCTTAGCGAAACTCTACTCAGAATAGCGAAACCACAGTTACTGTTGAACAGTATGGTTTGCATGCATAAATGTAATGATGCTAAAGTAATGCACAACATCACTCAATTCTTCGTGAATCCTGGCATCAATGTGGCCTGGCCACGGGGAGGAGGCAGGGGTGTGCGACTTACTTGAGGAACCGCAGATAGCTGTGCAGCTCAGGCACTTGTGTGATGTTTGAGGTCTCGCTTGATATGGCGCTGCCCTCCAGGGTCACCTGGAGGTCGGTCAGGGCGGCGTCGATGTCGTCTTCGCCTTGCGAGAAGTCCGGCTGGCTACTGTTGGCCTGCAGATTCACTTGGAGCTGCGTGAAAGTGTGACGAGGTCGTGTCAAGCATCGCATTTCCGTTTCTCAGCGTGTCGAGTACACAGCCAAGCTGACTGTTGATCTATTCTGCTTGAACTACGGGGTTTCGTTGGCGTAATGCCGCTTAATGAAGACATCTTTCACTGTAGTGTACCTGTTGATAAATTAAGGAAATTGAAGTGGCAGAAAAGACAACTCGCCACAAGTAGAGACCGAACTCAAAACTTCCCAACCATGTGTCTGACGCTCCACCATTTAAGCATAATGAGGGACATAACGTGGGCCTTACAGGACACGCTGTTTATCTATTTATTTTATTTATTATTATACCAAAAAATACCCCAGCTTGGGGTTTTACATGAGGGATGGTCTGTTATGTAGTGACAATGACTCGATGCACACCTTGAAGCCTTGCGAGTTGGATTGGAACACAACATCTCTGTCTCTTGCTGTGGTGACAGAGAAGGAGCTCGTGGCCAGCAGCTAAAGTACTGTAATACATCAGTGTCTGCATTTGATTTGTACATACTGAAATCCACCCACATTTCAATCTAGTGGCCATGCTATGCTGTGTAGATGTCGAAGTGACCAGAAAAAAACGCGCCTTATTTCAAGCAACACTCTTCATACTTCTATACCTTTGTTACTGCTTCACCCCCATAGACGCATTGTGCCAGTCATATGTATAGTACTCGTATATTGAAACGAGATAGCGTTCTTCTTTAGTGTAACAAGTGCTACGAGCAATTGTTAATTGTAACTGTGTCATGTTGTGGCTAATCTGGCACTAAAGGTATTGTTGCTTCTGACACAAGTGCTAGAGCCAAAATTACGCCCATGTGACATGAACTGAAGATGAAACGAAAGGGCGTGCCCTAACACAAGTTGCATACACAAACAAAGTCACTGCCGCTGTTCAGGTTTCATTTGACACTGATAATACAGACACAAAGGGACAGACCAGCTAACAGCCAGCACCCGCCCACCTGGAGCGCAGCAAAGAGCATCATCTCCTCTTCGGTGCAGTCTATCTCCTCAGTGAGCAGGGCCCAGCGCGCCTGCTCGTAAATCTGGTTGATGCGCACGGCGTCCTTGCGCGGGTTCAGGTCGTAGAACGAGTAGAACTTGTAGCGCAGCTGCAGCAGGTCGAACTCCCGCACGTCCTGCTCCATGAGCGACAGCGACGAGTCGAGCCACCTGCAATGCAACAGGCGAGGAGCGTTGTCTAAGAGAGTCCAGAACACCGAGGACATGACAGCTGAAATGAATAGCTGAAATGTATTCCAAGTGAAGCTTGCTGCGAGTTGCAGATTTGAATGGTGGCATCGATGTACAGACGGGTCCTCTTTGAAAGTGAACAGCTCCATGCACATGTTTGGCTCTACCTATCTCAGAGAAGCATAGGGGCTTAGATTTGCGTAAGACTACTGGTTGCTGACAGCTCTTGACACACTAGTTACGTTCATGAACAATGTTTCCTTATCCACATTCTGTTAGAGGGACAGCAATGATGATGGTGTTCTTTAGTGTGTTCCCTGTAACAGTGAACTGTATTGCACAGTGTAAACCCAGCACCGACGAGCATTCAGAATGCAAAGCTCGAAGTTGTGCCAGTCACACGTTTATTTGTGTGCGTCGTTTTGCAATAATTCATGCTCTCTTGGACGTGAGCTTGTCGGCGAGCGGCCGGGATGGAAATTCGCTCTCTTATTGAGGTCGCTTGTCATTTCACGTTGCCTCATCTTACTGTTTCACGCATCGCCGTCGTCGTTGCCTGTAGCAACACAAGTGTTGTGTTGCTAAGTGCGTGGATGAAGGTTCCCACTTCTTGCATCAAGAAAAAAGTTTGGAGGGAGCATCGCGAAATGCGAGAGAAAGGAAGACAAGTAGTAGGCCATGTGATGATCATGCCAAGCCTTGCTTGCCATATTTTTCCCGATAGGGCAAGGACTTCTGCAATCTTTTTATTTTTACTTGACGATATCTCACATAGATACAGTCAATCCTTTTTATAAGAAACACTGATATAGGAAACAAACGCGTATAAGACGCCAGTGTGCCTACTCAGTAATAGTGGTCGATGAGAAAATGCACACGTGATAGCCTCCTTATAAGAGACATCTCATATAAAAGACAAGTGCCTCCTGCAGCATGCCTAAAGGGGTTTAACTGTGTGTGTGGGTGTGTGTGTATGTGTGTAAAAGGATGAAAAAAAAAATTAGGTGGTCAACTTCGACTCGCTTTGATTCAAATATGTCTCAAGCATACAGATTCAGTGATGTTGTAAAGGGGAATTCCGCAACAATTTTCACATGGTGGCCGTTCTGGGCGTGAAATTTCGATCAGCCCGAAATGTAGCGCGCATCCGAGCTTTCGTTGTTCATCTCTTAAAGAGAGAAGGCCACTCCTGCACAGGAGCCAAGATACTTCTCCTTTCTCTAAATTTATGGTCAGTGTCCAACTTTCAACTACACTCAAACCTCATTACAACAAAGTTGATTGATTGATTTGTGGGGTTTAACGTCCCAAAACCACTATATGATTATGAGAGACGCCGTAGTGGAGGGCTCCGGAAATACATTACAACAAAGTTGCATCCTACACGAAAATAAGTGTCATACAGAGGTAATTTTCAACGCTATCTATTGCAAGACTATCCTTCATTCACTTCAATGTAACTGATACTTCATTATATCCTTGTTCGTTATGTTGAGGTTAGGGTGTACTTGCAACTGTGGTTTCCACAAATTCTCTCAATTTTATGCTCACAGTTACTTTGATCTGTGCACAATATGAATCACTGCGCTTTCGGTACTTTTACACTGCAGTACATACTCTTAACAATGCCAATATGTGCAAAATTAATGATGCACCTTTGGAGGCTTAGCCAAGGAGTCAAGCCTGTTGACTCGTTTCGAGTAAAAACTACGAGCACGTCACCTTGACCAGCTTATATTCAAGCACTGCTTATTTTGCAGGCCTGCCAGAAGAGGGCACCAGCCTTACTCTTTATCACAAAGGGGCGCCAACCCAGTGCTTTCTCGTTAAGCCTTGGCCCTTTCTGGCCACTGATGCATGAAAACCAACGTGCTTCTAACAGGTCAAACTCAGCTAAATAAATATTGCATTTAAATCGTTGCCACGACACCGTAGACTCTCGAAAAGTAGAGCGAAAGGAAAAGGTGCCAGGACAGCAGACCTGCCCAAAGCTTAATGCCCATTTTTTTCTTCTGCATTTCTTTTACACGTTTGCTCCCGTTCTGTTCTTTGTTTTCACGCCAACCATGCCAGCTGGCCTCGATCCAATTCCAAGGGAAGGGGTCACGCTTTGTGTGTTGGCAGGCAGAGAGTTTTCTGTTCGTTTGCCTGTTTGCGTGTCTTACATCTTTAAACCCCCGCCGCCCGCGGTCTCTGGCCCAGTGCGCAAACACCCTCCGCCGAAGTGTCGGCAGCGGGAGTGCCGAAATGCCGCACGCAGCCATCATCGCTGCTGTCATTTGCGTTATTTGCAGCACATAAATCAGTTGAGAAGAATGACTGAAGACAGCTTTAAAGCTGGCACTCACTTCCTGTGTAGAGGACGCACCCTTGTTTGCTTTTGCGGGATAAAAATGAAAAAGAAAAATACAATGAAGAAGCGGTAGAGGTGCTTTTCGAATGGAGAAAGAAAAGCAATGGGGTCATTGGGCACATCGTTCATGCTCAGACTTGTCTGCTCGCTTGAAGGAGTTTAGCTGAAGCTCAGCACCGATTCTGCTGGCAAAACACTTTTTTTTTTTAGACGGACATGAAATGTGTTTGTAAGCCAGCTAGAGTAACAGAAGCGACCATGCGTAAGTGCATTACATGAAGTATAATAACGGCTCCGTCAGAAGTAAAAAAGTGAGAGAAAAACTGAGAAAGCGTTGCCGTGCTTTGCTTTTTGATACTGCAACTAAAGTCGCTTGTGAGCACTGCGCCATATTCTTGGTTCTAGCATATTTCTTTTGTTTTGATTTCTTTCACATAAAATACCTTGTTTTCATTACTGATCGCTAAGTGAAGACACGTTCGTAAGTTCCGTGCTATTTCTAGTTCCAACCATAAACATGAAAGAAACGAAACAGCCAATGATATTTACCTACACATAAGCCTCCATTTTAATCAAAAATTAAGCACTAAACTTTTGTGAGTGTAAGACTACATAATTCGTGGAACATCTTTCAGGACTGAGATGAAGCCTTGCTATTGCTCCTCTTCAACGTATAATTCGCAGTAATTGTTAGTCATAAGCTCGCTAGCCTAACCTTACCTTGCCACTTGTACACACGGTCAGTCCCTGCTACACACTAAGCGATTAAGTGAGGTGTTAGGACCAGTGTACACCATGGCCTTCTGGTCGTGCTGATGTGTGAGAAATGCGACAAATTAAATTGTGATGAAACTGAGCATTAATCAATGCTTATTAATGTGCTGTCTCACGATAAACGAACTTCAACCAACTTCAACCATATCATCCAACTTACCCTCGTGGCTACACTTGATCATTCAGGGGAAGTGGTAGAGGCGGAACGTAAAACTACACTCAAAACTTCATTATAATGAAGTTGCACCTTACATAAAAATAGGTTTGTAAAATTCATTATAGGAGTATATTCCTAACACAATAATTATTGCAAGAGTGCTTCTTCATTTACTTCATTACAGCCAATCTTTCATTACATCCTGGTTCGTTGCATCGAGGTTTGAGGGTAAGCAATGTGTGCATCAAAAAAGTGACCACGCAAGTTGCAAGACTCACCCCGCATTGAGGCGTGCCCTCTCTACGAGAGTTTTGGGCCTGAGAAGGGCCGCCTTGATGTCTTGCGGTGGCTTGTTGGGGCTCTGGGCGAGGGGCAGTTCGTACTGGGAGCTGAAGCTGCTGTCGGGAGTCAGGTAGCTCCCGTTCAGGCCCGGTGGGATGCCGTTGTTGAAGCTGGACGTGTTCCAGTGTGTCACCGACTGTGGACACAAGATATGCGTGTGTGTGAGCAACTGTGCACAAAGGAAAGGCATGCGAACACGACACAGAACAAGACCGCACGTAGGAGATTGCAATGACGCTGGTTACGCTAGCAAATCCCTCTAGTGAGCAAGCTTTTAATGAGCGAGCGTTTCATTATTTATGTCAGCTGTTTTTGCCAGGCTGGCTGTCATGCCTCAATACCATGACCACACCACCATGCCGTGCTTTAACACCCTGAAACCTCGTAATAAATAGTTACATCTTGCACAAAAATAAGTTCGTTATATCCGAAAAATCTTTATAAGGGTATATTCCTGACCCTATATCTATTGCAATGCTATTTTTTGTTTACTTTTCCATAACGGATATTTCATTGCATCAGGTTTGAGTGTACATCTCTCTGACAGCGTTAATGAAAATCTTAAAATACACAGCTATTTCTCTAGATGACATGCCCATTATCATCTGTCTGTCTGGAAGCATTAACCAGTCATTTAAATGCATGAGCATTTCATATGCTACAGTCCACATTGGTGGTACAGCGGTTAGGGCGCTCGGCTGCTGACTTGAAAGTTGGGTGCTTTATCACAGTTGTGGCAGTCGCATTTCGATGGAAGCAAAAATGCCGGTGGTCTATGTATGGTGCAATTTCAGTGCACCGTACATGCAATTTCAGTGCACCGTAAAAGAACACCAGGTGGTCCAGCTTTCCAGAGCCATCTATTGCGATGCTCCTCATAACCATATGATGGTTTTGACACATGTAATACTGCAGATATCATTATTTTGTTGGCTACATTTACCTAGTTTGACCGGGCTGGCTGCCTGGACACATGACCACACACTGGGCTACTTTGGTATGTCTGTCCTCAGTACCACCTCTGACCTTATCAAAACCTTTTGTCACTCCCGAGAAGATTTACGAAAGTCCAGCTCCTATGAGGAATCTAACCCAGGCGGAAGTGTAGTGCAAGGCGTCTGACCGAGTTGTGTGGCGATCCGAGAGCCCCGTCGAGTGTGCCGTTGCTGTCGTTGGCCTTTGAGCGGTTGAACTGGATGCTGTCGGTGCCCTCTTTAGGGCGCTGGCGAGGGCTGCAGCCAATGGCGCGATAGTTGCGCTTGAGGTGCTCGTTCACTAACGGTCGACAGAAGGACAGTTCCTCAGGGTGCCGGATGCCTGCATAATGAGTAAAATTCAAGGCAGAAATTAATGAAGATACTCAGTTAAAATTTTCTTGATATTTATTTGTACGTACTGCAATCTTATAAAAGACCTTGGCAGCATGGTACATATGTAAATGCAAAAACAGAAAAACTCAAAAAAGAACATTATGGATAGCGCTCAGTCAAAAGTAAACTGAGCTAATTAACGAGGTTATACCCCTGTCACACGGGCACCGGCGAACGCCGTTTAGCTCCTTCATCTTTACGACAAGGGAGATGTGGTCCGTATCACACGGCAACCCTTAAGCAAACGAAGGTAAACGGAGCATTTCGCAAAGGACGTTCGACGATCTTCCTTTGCAGTGAAACGAGGTACTCTCGTTAACAATATTGGCAGGTCAGAAAAAAAAGTGCCGCCATATCCACGAAGTGAATGATGATGAGTGGGCGAAGCTTCGGAGGTAAACCTGGTAAACCATGAATCCTCTGTACATTTTGCCCACTCGATTTTATTACATCGCTCCCCCTAGCGTACGTCGCCGCACTAAGTCGAACGATTGCCTTCAACCAATGACATGCGCCATATGTGACATCATTCCTATTTTATAAGATCTCGCGTCTTTCATCAACTACAAGTACCGCTTTCTAGTTTATAAGATCTTGCATCTTTTCATCATCAGCTACAAGTACCACCATCTAGTAAACACTACAAGAACTAAACGAGAGGTGGCTACATACAGGAGACGGTACCGCCATCTAGTGAACACTGCAAGAACTAAACTAGAGGTGGCTACATACAGGGGACGGTACCGCCATCTAGTGAACACTGCAAGAACTAAACTAGAGGTGGCTACATACAGGGGACGCACAGCCCACGCCCTAAGGAGCTTCGCCCCTAAAATTTTGAGCACTAAGTTGACGCAGTGACCACAATAAATACATTTTGGCTATATTAAACATTTTTTTGTTGCAGTAGTCATTCATAACGTGTGTTTATTTGGCGCGGTGTGGATGGCATCGTCCATGCGTGCGGTTCTTGTTGTCACCGTGTTTGCGTGTGCCCGCCAGAGGAATGACTGACAGTGCTGCATCATTGTCACCTGCTTCGACGACTGCAGGAATGGGTAATGGGACCAGACCTAATTCAAGGGTAACTTGGGATGCGCTCACGAGGGAAGGAAACACAAGAACTTCGGTACACGGGCTAGAAAACCAACTAGTCGCCGAACACAGCGCAATTGTAAACAAACATAGCGTTAGGCTCAAGGTGGCTAGCGTCGCTGCCAGCATTGCTACAATTAGTGAATGTGTTTCCACTTGAAAGAATTTCTAATACATTGTTGCATTCAGACGTACTTATTATTATGTTTTCGTAAAAACTGCATAACGAAGATTCACAACAAGGCACCTAAAGATGAAATTGGGATACTTTTGTGAAACTGAAACAGTGCCGGCTGAGCCCCCTCGCGGCAACTATTGTAACCTTATCGCCGTGTGACACTGATACAACTCCATCTCCGTCGAACTACCTAGCAGAGCTTTACGTTGACGGAGTTTAACAGAGTTTGGTGGTGGCCGTGTGACACGGGTATTAGACAGTGTCGATAACCAAGGTATCACTGCGCATGCGTGGGGTTACTGTAAACATGTCACAATCATTTCCATGATGAACTACTTCAGATGAAGCCGTGATGACCTGGATCAATATGCGACAAATACATTGGTGATTAACAAAATATAAAATTGTCTTACGATAACTTAACGTCATAATGGTCAGCCCAAAGGGATACACACCTAGCTCTTTGCAGACTTTGACGACGGCCGAGAATGTCTTGACGGAGAAATCCGTCCGGACGTCCATGATGCGCAGGTCGGGAAACTGGATGCGCAACGTCTTGTGCATGGGCGTGAAGTGGAGCAGTGCGTCGGCCATGACGCCACACTGGTCGAGCGTGGACTTTGTCCTTGTGAGCCAAGTGTTCTGCTCGGGCCACCAGAGGGCGTGGTCCGACCAGTCTGTTGGGACATCTGCGCAGGTACGGTACAGGGAGATGACTTTGTAGGTCTGCAGTCTTCAAGCGTAAAATGTGAAGCAGTGCAGGTAAGGAGAAGTGCAACAGTTTTGGCGCTTGTTTAAGTGCAACGTGCACTTCATAAGCAGTTTTAACATAAAACAACCCTTGTGGTTTCTGGAGTTGAATAGGTGCAAGCGCATTTTCTCAGTCATCCCTGCCCTTTTTGACTTGGTTGGCTCTGTTATCGAACTAATCATTTTAAATATACACCCCGAGAAACACTGCAGTTCTTCCCAGGTGAGGAATCAAACCTGCAAATGCAGAGTGCTAGTCAGCGTCAAGCCACTGCTCTATGGAGGCGGTCAATAGTGCTAGTCACAGTGGAAGCAACACACAAACCGTCGGCATTCGCTTGGCATCTCCTCATTACATACTTCCCGTATATAATGACAGCCTCACGCGATCATGAAGGCATGTATTCACAGTTCCATTTCCTACATTCACATGTCAAGTTCTGCTAAACAAACAGCTTCATGTTAAAGCTGAAAGTTGGGCTAGTTGGTTTTAACTGGAATGCATATACTTTTGGTGACATCACCACAGTAATACATTATCACAGTGATGCTCCTGTTTAGATGCTTTTTGTCATTGGTATCACTTGATATGTCATGTTACTGAAGTAAAAACTCATTTGAAGTCGCCACTACTCATTCTGTGTGCACCATTCTCTGTCCCTGCATTATTCTGGCTACTAATATATTTTTAAAATGGTTTAAGGATCCATAATGATTAAATCAATTGAAAGATGGCTCCTCTCTAATAGCCGGACCAAGGTCAGGTGGTGAAAGAGATTTAGCATTTGCTAAAGGTATATAATAATATAAAATGTTTAAATATGCGTTATTAAGTATTGACTGCTGCCCAATTGTGTCTCATAGACAACAAGTTACACCCAATAGTTGCCAAAAAGAAATTTGTGAAACAAATACGTGCATGCGAGTTCAACGGCGCACATGTGAACGCTCTTGCATCACCTTGCACAGTCAATGCCACACGATTGCTGGACGAAACGTACCCTTACCAACCTTGGACATCCGGACACCTGTGTGGGATTGGGGTGCCCAAGTGTCAAGCAATGCTGTTGTTTTGAGTTCCTTAGGTGGGAGAGTGTACGTTTTGTTCGGCGATTTTCTTCGCTTGCCGAACCAGTTCCCCGTCATACCCTAGACGAATGCTGCCGACAATTTTTATACTCATTTTCTTTTATTATACAAAAAAATTTCACGTAAGTTTGGTGCAACTTTATTTCCTGGTAAAAGTCTTCCACTTCTTGAACAGAATCTTCACTTGCAGTAAATAAAAATGTCCCAAACCTGGGCAATATACCAGAATACCTGTTCACTTTTCAAGCTCTGCCTCGGAGTGCAGTAAAAAAACATGACCTCCTTTTCTGCAGGCTTCTGGAGCCACCGGACAAGCTTTGTAGAGTGTACCACAATAGCGCCGATAAAAAAAAAGCGCAGCAAAAAATTGCGCAGGTATATGCAGGTGCAATCTCGCAAGAGGCAATATCTTCAATGACCCCTTTCAGTTATCTGTCTTGCGATGGTGATAGCACACAGACTGATGACACAGTGGTGTAGGAGTGTGGACTGAAGCAGCCACAGCTACGCCTGTCCCTTAAATTGCAAGACTGCTGGTTTATTTTGACCACACGGCCGTTCTCTTGCTGCTATGTGAGGATTCAGCTATCGCAAGTGGGTCGTCCCACGCCAGACGTCCCAGCCATAATGGCAGTCTTCCAAATGCACTTGAAAAAGAGGTGTGCTGATTTACTAGAACTGCTAGAATATCTTGAAGACAAAAAAATTTCGGTTACATGGGAGCCTTCTGAATTTTGTAGACTGTCATCTGAGTGACGTTCGTCGGAAAATTCATTTTGAAAGTATAGCTTATTGCGTGAAACCAAATTTGGTTAACATATCAAAGCAAATGTTTTATGAACATGTAAAATAAATGGGAAGTGCACTATGTTTGCATTTCTGCCCCTGTATGGTGCTATGTCTGAATATCTTAGTAGTTAGTACTTACTCTACAGTAGATATTTGTGGTAAAAATATTTTCAAACCACTGAAGTTTATAAATGTTGTGAGAGAAAAAAAATATCACTAATTTATGAAAATATTTACTTAGCTCTATATTGATACGAAATTTACACCATGAGGTGCCCCGAATAAAAATCAATGCTTTCCCGTATCAAAACTAAATCAATAGCTCTCTTTCCGAGTGGCAAGTTTTATCATTACATTTTTTAAAGAAAAAAAAAAAGATCTTTGAGGTTCTCCATCGATGGCCATCTTTCCATTTGTTCATATGGCAGCTTCCACATTGAAGTTCCTCAAGCATTCCCAGTTGAAATACCACAACTGCAGTGTTTAAGCACTAGAAAGTCTGTTTCACTTGGCATCTTATCACAAACCACTTTGACCCCTAAAGTACAAAAAATCACAGCACCATGAACAGGCCGTCTAAGGGCTACTTGAAAAAAATCAACTGACAAAAAAAAAAGCAACCAGGACCTGTTTCTGCAGTGAGGTCACCAATCAGTTCTTCTTTCATTATCTGTGCCTATCAGCACTCAAACATAATCTGGTGTGATTTACTACTGTGCGGCCCTCAAGTTTGTTTGCGATCTGCTTTGCTTGCTCTGCATCACACCAGCTTCCACACTGGAACACCACACTTCATGGCATGTCCAGGCCTTGCTGCAAGCACAGTTGTAAGCTCCCTTGCTATCTTTCAGCAAGGGCATGTTATCTTGCTGCTCTTGCAACATATCCACACGCGGCAGCCGCCAGATACACAAATACCGCGATTTTTAATGAATGAGATTTTTTCCGAACCAGTGTTCAGTTTGCAGCTAGCCTCCATCCAGTGCATTTGCCGTTCATTAAAGAAAAAAACTACACATATCTAAAGTACAATATAAACAGCGTGAATTTTAATAAATGTGATTAGAAGCAATCAAAGACGAGCATGGTTTTTTTTTTTCATAAAAAGTTATTAAGCGGACACTGTGTGATTTCCAATATAAAATTGATACATTAAAGACATGCACGAAGATTGCAAGCTGGCAGTTTGTGTGTTATGACTCGCGGCAAAAAGCTTTTGTGTGTGTGCAAAAAAAGAAGCATGATATAAACAAGCAGCCTTTGTTTTCTCAGCAAATGCTTTTTTGCTTCAATTTTTTGCTTCTTTGAGTACCCTGAACCAGCCCTGGTATTTTAATTATGAGATTTCATTAAAGTTAATGTCGATTTGCTTAGGACAACAATTTGCAGAGGAACAGAATGCATGTAAAAGAAAGAGTTTTTTAAGGGAATTGCGAAACGGTGACGAAAGGGCCCGCCCCGTCTTCGAAACCTGCTCTCAACCAAACAAGCACCCAGTCTACCGGACGTGTGACTAACGCCACGCGACTGTTTCGCGCCCCTGATCTATGTGCAGAACAAACTACAAGAGGACGCTTCCGACCTTAACCTCATCTCGAAACCACCAACAAGCGTGTGCGTCTGCGTGAGTGCGTACACACACACACACATTTTACTCCAAGAGGCAGACTGGTGCTGTTTGCTTGTGAATCGGAACTGACTGCGTCTCTTGCCGCCGGCTGCTAACCAGATCCGAGACCTCGCGCTTCCGTTGCTCCCTTTAACTCCTCTAGGGTCTTCTCCGCAAGAAGCTTCCGTTTTTGTTTTTTTGTGTCTTAGACTGGCGCCATCTCGGAGGGGGACAAGCTCTAAAAATGGGTCTACGCCCTCCCCTACTTGGCCCTTAGGAACCACCTCATCTCCTCCTCTTCGTCTGCAGCTGCTGCTGCTTTGACAGCACACCCTTGCCTCGCCAATTCGGCTTGGCCTTCTTGGCTGGCACCGGCAGACAAGGTGGAACGTGTGTCGTATAGAGTGGCTGCCTCACTGTTTTCACTTCCAGGTTTGTTAGACTCGTCCATCTGAGAAGTTCGGTATCGCGAACTTTTTTAAATGCGCCAATACTGGAGGAGGAATAAACTTTATCAAAAATGGAAGTGGGAATGGCTGCCTATCGCCACTTGCCGATACTGACATACCAAATCTGTTCACAGCAGCGAGACCTTGTGGAAGTTTGTTCGACTGAATACATGTTGATTTTTTTTTTTTTCAGTGGGCTCAGTGTTTTTGTTGACGGAAAATTACAAACGTAGTGCACGCTAATGAGCATCTCACTGTCAATGCTTTACACCAGCAGTTGAGTAAAGCATGCAAGGAAGTCACTGCACTGCTTGGTTTGTGCGTCTCTGGTTAGGCTTTGCAGTGTCACTACCAGCATTGCCCATCACGTACACTTCTACAATAACTCATAAAAACACAAATCATCAACAGTTATCTTCATTCCGTGAGCAAGCTTTTTAGAAAAGTTAGTGGCCACAATGGCGGCACCAAATGGTGCAGCCAAACTTGCAACTCTTCAATTTGCAACCTTATGACTTACTGTTGCTTCCTTTCCTAGAGTAGCGATGGTAAGTTTGACAGTTGCCCACTGGTGAACTTGAATTGTGGTAGATCTTTTACTCATCAGAGAAATATTTCCAGTCAAAAACGGACAAGCACCGAAAACGGTGAAGGAGACAGGAAAGCAGCTAGACTAATTGCTTGCCTGTCCCCTTCACCGTTTTCCAAGTTCATCTGTCTTTGGCTAAAAATATTTCACTGATGCAGAGCACTTACAGCCCAAGAAAAAGCTTTACTAGAACATCTTTAGCCGCTGCTATAGCTAAAAGATAAGTAAAAAAACTCACAGGGTTTTTTATGTCTACCTAAAAAGACTCAGTTCTACTTAGTTGACGTACTGATCCTACCCTGCCTCCCTACAAAAGCGTTGTGCACCTAACTTAATTTCGCACTACTTCACAGATAAGGGGCATGACACGCTTTCTGCATCTCACTTCATTCATGATTTATCACCCTTTGACCAAGTGATTATGTCATGTGATGATGTCATCAGTGATGTCACGTTATGCGGCATCATTAGTGATGTCGGAATGGGTTATCTGTGGTGTTAGGGTGGCAACATATCGTAACATCGTCATTTTTTTTTTCTATCACTCGTGATGATGCTGCCCCTTTGTATTTTATGAGGCATCTAAGCTTTTCACCTTAAAATTCAGGACAGCATGCATTTTTCTGTGGTTGCAAAGCTGCTGCCGCTCCGTGGGAGCACCAGCATGCATCCACGCTTGGTGAGAAAGAGAGCTAGGGAGTGGCGCCAGAGGCGACATCGCCCTAGTTGCCTTAATTCACGCCGACTTTTTTTTAAAGACTGTTGCAGTGCCAGCGCGCGACACGGTCGTTTCCACCCGGCTGCCGCCGTCGTCCTGCCTGCCCCGGCTTTTGTTTCGTTGAAGGGAGGGGGTGGGAATGAGCGTTTCCTTCACCTTCTCCCACTGACATCACCAAAAAAGATGACTGACAGCCCGAAAAAATAAAAATAAATGGTACTGCCGCCAAATGCGGAAGAACCTGTCGTCGAGCTTGTACATTGCGGTGGTGTGACGGGACAGGTGACAGAAAATAACTGACGGCACAGCTGCAACATCGTTCCATCATGTTCGTTGGGGATTGTGCTACAGCCTTACAACACGGCAAAAACATTCCTGAGGTGGCCTTGCCAATATGTGAATATGCGGGCACCTGTTCAATCCCACACACCTTGGCTACTATTTCATAAAGGTGCACTGTGTTCAGATCCAAGCTAGGCCGTACAATAGTGATCCTGTTGATACGGGCAGGCTGATACCCTTAACCACTACTGAACCACGTAGAAGCTCCAAAAGGCATTAACGAAAAATGAGTCACCACAAAATAAAGTACCAAATTTTGTCACAAAAGAAACAACAGTGCATCCAGGGAAATCCGTTTCTCTTACCACAAATGCTTGCTCATCAGCTATTTGCACTTAAAGGGACTAATGAGTTGAAATCTAGCCTAGTTGACAAGTCATGTGAAACTATTTTAAGTTAGACTGCCAACCAATAAAGTTGAACGATAAACGTCACTGAGAAACACACACACTGCCTTTCATTCAGAAAAGGCTTTGCTAACTATGTGTCACTACTTTAACACGTACTAACTGATACCTTGTTTGTTTCGCACCACTTCATTTCTTCTGACACACCTTAACACTTCCAAGCTACCTGATCGTTCTCACGATAGTCTGCAACTATGATGAGATATCTGTAAAAAAAAAAATCTGTGCAGGATTTTCAGATTTTTGTAGCCTTTTTAATCTGCCTGGTTAAAAAAAAAGCACATGTTGACAATCTAATGTGCCTTCCAGCAAGTGACATGATGACCAAGAGATGATTCACAAGAGTAGCTGCATGGGAATGCTAATACAGCTTTTTACCTTAAATCCACAATGAAGTGAACGAAAGGACTGAGGAGTTGGGACTAAGTTGCTCAGCGGTCTTTCCTGTCACTTCTTAGTCTTCCTTTCGTCGATTGTCCCACTGTACGTCCAAGAACAAACGGCAAGTAGCAAGCACAGTTGCCACGCAGCTTGGTTGCTTCCTGGCTAACTTTGCTGATGAAAAACAACAGCTGTCTCCCACTAAAACAGTGCCCCCCGCCCCCCTTTCCCCGGTTTATCACTCCAAGACGGCAGCCCGGCCTTTCACTTAAAATAGGCTACGCTATGAGAAGTTGCTTTGCAAGCTGGTAGACCGCAGGAGGTGGAGTGGATGATGTGGTGGGGACGAGGGGCAATGTGGCTTGATATTTTGTTTGAGACCAGAAAAAGAAATAGCTGATGCACTAACCACAAACGAGAACTAATGTAAACTATCACACTCCAGAAGGCTTTGGTAAGCGGAAGCGTCTCTTTGTATTACCTGGTGACAGGAAGCTACTGGTGACAAGTTCTTTCTCTGTCCACTTTCATTTGCCACCCATCTCTTGAATCTTAAAGCGACAAATACATCCTGCAACCTCTTTTTCACTTTATCACCTGCTGCGTTGGCTGCGGTAAGCGATGATGATGTTTAGATGTTTCAACTTTTTTCGTCACTGTACCCTGGTGTATTCAGGACAACTACATGGGTTGTCCCTCTGAAATGAGAAAGTACAAGCTGCACAGTTTATGCTAATTTAGCCCAAGGCGTGCATTAAGTTTCATCCAAAGATTAACACGTGTTACATTTCTTTGCGAGTATCGGGGAGGACATTTTTTGTTGAATTAAAGCAGACGAAAAAGCAACTTTTCAGCCAATAAGGGCCGAACCTACAACATTTGGATAAAGACTACAGACACAGCTTCACAACTTCCTTTCCTGTTGGTTTCATAAGAGTTGCTAAAAGCGCTAAAATTGTTAGGAAAGAAGCAAAGCACACCGGCGGCACGAACTCACTGAGGGATTCGACGAGCTGAAGCATGACGCCACCAATGTGCATGTCGCCCTTGACCCTGAGCTTGCGGTCGAGCTTGAGGTCGGTGACATGGATGCACAGCTCCCAGCTGCCGTCCACTTTCACCCCGTCCGCTATCATGTTGCTCAGCTGTGGGTACACTGTGCACGTAAACAGGAATAATGCAAATATATAGTGGGTGTCCTTTGCATTAAACACATTACGAAGCCATGCAGACATGTTGTACAAAGGACCGACACAGTTCTGATACGTCACATAAGGAAACTTTTTCATTTCCTCGCTATGTAATGTTTGTGCCTCCTGCACACTGGATTCAGACAGCATGTATAAAATATTTTACTTAGATTTTAAAAGTTTCATCGCTGAGCAACAGCCCACGAGCCCCACAGTAATGGACTCCCAACGGGTCAAAACTGTTTCACCGAGTTTGTGAACAGTGCATTCTGCACGCAGCCTCAATAGCAGAAATCATTGTTCGTGTCGCTGGACAACAGTTCACTCGTTTACATTCACCAGGAGCAGACGACAGATTTGCCGCTAGTATTGCACGATTTTTTGTTTCTTGTGGCATCACACTGTGATGACACAAAACTGAGAAGCCAGCCGCTCGATATCAAAACAGAACGTGTTTTTTTAAAAGTTGCAGTATTAAAAATACTTCCATGCATTTCCAGGCACAACAATACTCTTGACATTGGTGTTTTTATTTAGGGCTCCAATCTGAAACACAATACTCTTTTTCGGGTTCTTGACACAAGGTTTTTTCATTTAGGGCTACAATTTGAAAATATTTAAAATTTGTGTACCTTGAAGAAGGGAACTGTCAGGTCAGCTGAAGACTTTGTTTGATGAGTATCATTGAAAATAAAGTTTACGTTTGACAAGAACAAGTTCACTGATACTAAAGACTGAAGAACACAGTAGCAGCTTTTGAATTTCGGAAGCAGTTATCTATGAAACTACCTAACTGCCGCTACAGCTAGCTCACTCTAGTTGCAGTGCCAATTGACAAAGCATCTTGCCAAATATGGCAAAGAAACAGAAATCGAGAGTATTTATTACATTCTCCTTTGTAGGAACATTTGAACCGCTCTTGCAGAGAAGGAAAATGTTCCAAACCCACAAGAAGAATATGAAGCTTACTATGTCATGCAGCTTTGTCGATGCTGCAGTCTTACGTACGGTAAAATGTGGATGCCCATACCCAATGCAGCCATAAACATGAGATTTTTAGTTCAACATGCCACCTCAACTGCACCATGAATTTGGTTAAAAAGAAGTGGGATTTGTTTCGCAGGACCAAAATGAAGTTATTGTCCTTCCTTCCTTCCTTCTTTGGGGAATGTGGATGCTCCAATAAGTGAAAGACAGGCTACTACTGTCCCTAAACGAAAAGTATATAACCACTGCATAATGACAGTTTTAACATGTATTGCTGAAACTTGCAGGATTTAATTAAGGCTAATGACTACGCAGCACATAGTGGATTGGAGTAGGAGTAGCATTAAGTCGAAGACAGGAGAATAAGTAACAACAGGCAGCCGATATTGTAGTTGACAAGCAAATGGAAATGGACCTTGGCCAAACCTGTTATGCGTAGGACAGACGACAAGAAACAACCGGTGGTATGTTAGAGCAACGGAATAGATACTAGGAGTTGAAAGACACACTTGGGGTAGGCAGAGAATTACAGCGACGAAGTTAAGACGTTTGCAAGTGTAAAAATGGAATCGGCTCACACAGAACAGCGCGAACTGGAGATCATTGGGAGAGGCCTTTCTCCTGCAGAGTACTAAAAAAGGTTGAACACGATGATGATGATCTGCATCTATACACGCCAGTACGAATTGGCACCGCCGCTATGCTCCAATACTTATGTGCCACAGATGTTTAAAGGTTACAATTTCACAAGCAAGCCATATTTCAGAATCGTTGTAAACTTCAAGGGGTTAAGGCGGTCGTTCTATAAAGGAGCATTTGAAGCTGCATTTGAGGGCATGCCTTCAAAGCCGATCAGCTGCCCTATGAAGTAACTGCCGAGATAAAGAAAAATGCCTCGTACCGGCCTATATGGCTTGACGTACTGCTGCACACCAGACAGGATACACTGAAGCCCGCACAAACGTAAACCGAGTATCCTGACACTCTCCGCTCTGCCCATGTTGGCAGCACACGCAGGCATTCAAGTTATGCTGTGCGGCCTGGATGGGTGACTGCAGTGTCCCCAATCATCTATATCAGATAAGGTAATTAGAACAACGGTGCTATCTGCTTGTGTCAGCTCTAAACATATATATAGACGGCGTTTGTGCTAGAATGCACTTTTTCTTTTCTGTCGGAGCACACTGACAAAACTGCAGCAGATAAGTTCGATTTTTACCGTATCGTTATCTGAAGAACTGCTCTTATACACAATGCCAGGGAGTCGACAATTCATAGTGGTTATGGTGGTCGGCTGTGAAGCAGCAGAGCACAGTAACCACTATGACTTGTCTATTTGCAGGTATAAGTTCGCAGGTATAACGTGGCAACGGAAAGCACAAGTCCAGGTTGATTGGCGGATCATAGAAGAGGCCTTTGCCCTGCAGTGTGCGTAGTCAGGCTGATGATAAATCTGACAGTACACAATTAGGAATCCAACCACCCTGAACATTATAATTGCAGGTATACTATAATACTCTATTTGAACTGTGAAAATTATATGTATCTATATGGCCACTGAACACCTGTTTTGTAAAGGACTGCCTTGATTTCACTGTAGCTTTCTTTGTGGCAAAAAAGCCATAGGTACATCCGAAATAAGGCAAGTTAAATGCCGCAGTTACACGCAAATTTTAGATTTCACAGGGACGTCATTTTCAACAAATACGCGGTCAGCACGGTTTTCAGATTGCAGTTAGAAACATACCAGACACATGCAGTGCCTATGTACGAGTTTTTAATGAGTGCTTGTTACAACATGTCACGTTTCTTTTTGGTAAACATGCATCATAGGTGCGCGGGGTTATTTTTTGCATTTATCAATAGCCTATCAATCATTGCAGTTCAACGACGGCACTACTAGTTCGACATTCCTTCTAGTACATTGTTTGCGCCTATGACTCATTGACCTCCCTTTGTTTCGCCTCATCCCGACAAGTGCACATTTCCAATTCTGCAAACGTTCCTATTTACCTCTGCATATTCGAGGCCTTTCAAATGAAGCGGGTGAAATGAAACAGCACTTAAAGTCACGCTAGCTCTTTTTCTTTTTTTAGGCACTGCAGCAAACAGTACAGATGGCAAAACAACATCTATACAAACGGACACTGCCCTCACATCGGCACATCGGCATCTGAGCTATCCACAATATTTACGGTGTACCTGTTTCGTTTGTGCTCTCCTTATCCCCGTTGTCTGCGTTACTAAGCACGCTGGAAGCACTTCACCAACGACTGATAACGTTTGCCAGACTTGTAAAAGGCTTCAGTATTTGCCTCTTTCGACACCGATGCACTATACATGATCACAAACCACGAAAACAACGACGTCCCGCACAGTCGTGCACGAATGTTTCGAAGTATTTGTTACAGCAACACCCCCCAGCTGCCGTTTTGAAACCGCAGCGTCGCAACCAAACAGAGAAACGTTTCGTTGCTTAGGCTACGTCAGCGTATCAGACTAAACAAGTTTGCCTACTCTGTAGGTGGCAGAAATAAAAAAAAATGTACAAGAGAAACAGTCTAAGTTACATGTGTAGAGATGAGCAAGACGGAACGTGTGTCAGTTTCAAAATTCTTTTCAGCTCTGTCTACGCCCATGTACGTGTGCAAGTGAATAGAGAAGTTCAGTTCCACTACTTCTACGCACGGCTGCCAAGTTTCGCTGTCGGCTTCTGCAAGCAGGTCTAGCAAGGCCTGCTCTTGATTGGCAGCTGTTGGATGTTAGTACATTGTACTAGGGATCTAAACTGCGCTTAAGTTCAGAGTTAATTCGTGAAGGATATGCATTATTTTGAACACGAAGAAGGTGAAAGCTTTGCCGATTAACCTTGCTCTTATTTTATTATTTTTTAGAACCTATCTTAAGAACGGGAGCATGCATCCACAAAGAAGAGAAATACTTCTTTTCACTGCACTGTTCAAAATTTTTCTGCAAAAAGTGATGCTTTGCAATCAAGGTCGCAGATGTTCTCGTTTCAGTGACATTGTACAAGGTTATCACATGACACCTGTCTGGTCATTTTAGTCCAGTAACGTCCGAAACTGTGCTGTGATGCAAATACTACTGAGCATTGTAGGGTTGAGAAATATGCGAGAAATGCGCGCATATCAGTGTCAATCCCAAACAAATTTAAGCGCTATCAAAGCTGCAGAACAGGCAAATTTCTGGACACTGCAGGTAGCCTTTCTAATTCATGTGCTTTTCAACCTTATTTTTTGTAATCTTTACGAGTGAGCTGAAAAATTTGTCACACGACTCGCTTATTGGACTGCACTTGTAATGGATCAAACAATGAACATTACTGCTATAACAACCGACGGTGAACACATCACATCTGCGATGCAAGTAAATGCGATAACTGAACCCAGTAACAAATTGCGGGTACTGTGTACATTAAATTCCATCACAAACTGGCCGAATAAACCTAGAAATATAGCATCTTCATTTATTTTCTTGCTTGAACAGTTTGGCTTGAACGGGTACCATGCATTCTTGTTCGCATAAACAGCAGTTCGAAACAAGGCGATTTTTCTCGAGCTATAGTTGCGACAGACCCTTCTTATTAATTCACTTTATTTATTTTTTTACCCCCGCCATCTGTTTCTTCCTCCGCGCTGGCTGCGACCGGCCCATTCACGATTCGCTCCCTTCGAAGTTCAAAGCGTGACGACACGGTCTGTAGTGGGCACACATCGCCGCCTCAACTACACATTCTACGCGTGGGAAGCTCGGGAAAAAAAAAATATAAAGCCCTACCAGCCTCGCATAAGTACACGTTCGCGCGCGAGGGACCTCGCCTATATCGTGTATGTCTCGCAAGCGTTCCGCAGCGCACCTACGCTACAACCGCCCGCCGAGTCTTTCGAAGCCCGTACGTTGCAGACCTACGCCTAGCTTCGTTCGCTGAGCGTCTTGCAGCAAGTGGATGACGGCGGTTCCTCGGGTCGACCGCGAGCAAGGCCGCGAGCGAGAGGGGATCAATGCCCCACGCACACATTGCGGCCTTAAACACCCGAGAAGCTAACCGCCGCACCCCTCCTCGCGAAAAGCACACCGTATTCCATCGCGGAAACGAGTCGGCCGAAGAAGGGAGAGCCCGGCTGTATCGCAGATCGCGATGAGGTCGCGACGAATTGATGCCGCTCTTAAGGGGGCTCGAAGATCATCTTCGCGGGGCGCGATGGAAATGATTTGCGAAGGCGCGAAAGGCGGATCGTGGGACGAGCGAGAATGGCGCGATTGCGACAGCTGTTTGCAGTAGTAGGAGTGTTTAAAGCATGGGCGTAGTTGGAAATGTTTTACCGGTTGGGTTCGACCAACCACTTGCGAAAGCGAAAATTTTCTGGGGGAGAGGGGAGGGGATGCCTAGATGCGCCGATGTTGGTGCACATTAAAGAACCCCAGGTGGTCGAAATTTCCGGAGCCCTCCACTACGGCGTCTCTCATAATCATATGGTGGTTTTGGGACGTTAAGCCCCACATATCAATCAATCAATGCGCCGATGTTAGGGTCACTAAAGTACAACAGACAGCTTTACAACAGCGTACGCAGGACCATTACGATATGATACGCTAACATACATGCGCCATGCGCAGTGGCGACAAGCGCTCGCTATCGCAAAGCATAGTGTACCCTATTCTAGAACGGCCTGATGAGATACTGAATCAGCTTAGACTGATAACTTATCACATGAGAGCCCCATCGTCGTTGTTTCGTCTCCATTAGTTGATTAGCTGAATAGAAATAGTGGCAAAGTTTCACTTTTTTTAAATTTCGCGCCAAATTCACAACACTTGAACGTCACTGTGACGTCACAGATTTCCGTTTACCTTTCCGTGTTTTGAGCCGTATTGGCTTAATAAACACGTTCCTGGAACTTAATGTGCTGTGTTTATCTCTCTTCCCTCTCTCCTCTCAATACATCTCCCCATTTTTCTCCGCGCAGGGTAGCAAACCGGCTGCCTATAGACTGGTTGACCTCCCTGCCGTTTTTTTTTTTTCCCTTCCTATTTTCTTCCTTTCCTGGAACTTGCTGTGTTGCGTGTCTGGCTCCTTCAGAACATCACGCACTTCCAACTTTTGCCAGCAAACAATGACTAAGGCCTCAGCAGACGCTGTAAAAATCTATGACGTCACGGCTAGCGGTGCGATGATTTCCAGACGGCGTCGCCACATGCATACTTTCTTTCGCGCGTTTTCAGCCTTACCTAGCCCAGCGTATTTTTTAGACGAGAGCGGTTTTTTTTTTCTTTACTGGACCTAAAATTTACTAATGCGAGGAAAACTGTTTATCTCACATTATGCAAGGGTTCGGGGCATTTCAGCAGGGTGATGATGATCGATATGTTATGTGAGGGACTTGAACGCTAACCATTGCTACGGTTTCGCGAGGTGGAAAGCCAGTAATTTTAGCAGTACTTTGCTATAGACAAATTGGTGCGACAGATCTGCGAGTTCAATGCGAAGAAAAAAATGAACAGAAGAAAAAAAAACGCGCACGCACGCACGCAGCACAGAACCAGTGCTGAATTACCAACTGAAGTATTTTCTAGGGAAGATGACGTGTTGACGAGACGATCCTAACTTTGCGTAGTAACTTGTTTACGCAGTAATAACATTTGTGCTCTCATGTGGTGATTCACTGATCTGCCACGCGCTTCTGTGTTTTGAATCTTCTGTCAACCTGATTAAGAAAATGATAGTCACGTCTTTGTGATGTTACTTGCTAAGTTCATGCGAATGCATGGCTTCCTGTCAGTGGTCGACGGGTCACCTATTAAAAAAAAACCTTAAACCCGAGTTGGTAGTGTGCGTGCTTCTAGATCTATCGTACTTAGTGCTGATTAATTTGAAGACCCAGTATTTTTTGTTAATTTGTCAGCAATTTTTGCGACCACTAAACATTTGTGGCGTGTTTACGTCGTGGCGGCGTAAAAATCGTGCGATCTCCAAGAAGCAACGTTGCTAGCCAGCAAGGAAGTGGTACTAGCGGTACTGCGTATCGATATAAATCGAAAGCGGATACTTATTTCAGCAAATATCGGCGTTACTAGGGTTCGATTGAGGAGGATGTTTGTGCCCAGCGGGGAGGAAAGGCGTTTTTTTTTTTCCCATGCTAACGCAACCTTTGTTACCGAAAGTTTTGAAAGTACGTCACCTGAGCTTATTTGGCAGCTACTATTGCTGCAAGCGCGAAATTTTCCGATGCCAACTGGAAACGACCGTGTCATTTTTATTTTTTGTTCCCCTCGTTCCCTGTATTTCATGACACACGACACTTCATTTTTGACGTTTTTTTTTCCGCTTCGATACTCGATCCAAAAACGCGTGCACTTCTGCTGCTTTCGCCCGCGTCGTCTGCATCGGATTTCGTCTGCTCGGCGCCGGCTTCGTCCGACGTTATTTTCGGATTCTGCTTTCGGTGACGGTGTGTTGTCCCCAAAGACGTCACGGTAAAGACCGCAGAGGAGAGATTAATGACGGCCGATGTAGAACGGGATTGTCGGCACTTTGCTCTAAATGACTGACCCCGTATTCTAGAACGTCACCTTCACTTGAGAAAGCCGATGGGAGCGCCGTCTCTAGGCGCGGCAAGTCACTGCATATCAGCGATAACCTGCTGCGATTCTTGAGTAGTGCAGCGTCATTTTTGAGCCGAGCCGTGGCGCAGTGCTCAACTCTGTCAAGTGAAGGATGAAAGTCGAGTCGAAGAGCGTTTGTGAATACGGGGGTGAAGGCTTCATCTTTACGATGCGCTATGGTACGGTAGCTACGGCATGCACTGGATACCACACACGCACTTAGCTGATAAAAACCAATGGGCTGTTTGGTTAAACATGATTAGCTTTCCTTGTGCGAACTACAAAAAACAACTGGACACGGCGAAAAACAGACGCACACAGAACACACCAGTGCTATTTACGTCCATGTTGTAGATAGCTATCACTGCTGCTTATCACTGCAATAAAGAGTTAATAGTTTGCGCTGATGAGATCTGTGGTCATTCTACGCTGTGGCCAGCTCTTTTTGTAGTTTGCGCAAGGAACTGAAAGCTGATCATGCTTTTTTTATACTTAAAAATAAAAGTGGACCAGCTAAAGCTATTGCTACTCTGGTTACTTTCATGAGCCCCCATCATAGCTGCCTGCAATTAGAAAAAAAAAACATGGCTGCAGATCCACGAATTTAATGCGGATGATAGAGTGAAGCTGGGTTTTAAGGTCCACAATGTCTACGTTGAGGTCGCAAATTAGTAAAGGACAGAGACGCACGTACGGATAGATACGTCAATTTTTTTTTTTTTTTTTTGAAAACCATATGCGCGCTATGTGCGGTATGTAGATGGTACTGCACACAGATTTTTCGCACCCGCGCTACGACTAGGGACGATGGCGATCCTCGACAACAACGGTGGACATACGAGAGCTTAAGAGCTTCGCTCCTAAAGCGGGGGCGCTTAAAAGACATGGCGAGCTTTAAACTCCAATTGGATGCGACAAAAATAGAAAAAAAAAACACCAACAAAATACTTTAATGACGGGGCAAAACAAAACCCGCAGCACGTGAGCCGCAAAATTCGGAAGCAATGAAAAGCCTTCGTCTAACGCAGAAGTCCCATCGTTTGCTGGTACCTCGACGAAAACATTTTATGGTCGGAGATCCTTGTGGTCTAGGGCAGTCCATACCTCCGGCGTAGCCAGCGCGGCATATCCACAGACAGACGGTCGGACGGACGCTTCGGCCCACTCATCATCATTACTCCGAGGATATTCTGTAATTTTTTTTCCCACAATCGAGCTACGTCGCGGCTTAATCTTGTCCCTTTGTTGTCCTTCTGTTCTCGCGCTATATCTACCGTCATACCGTTAATTCGCCGGAGCAGTTTTTTTTTCTTCTTCTTGCAGAACTCGTTTGACGAGACGCGTCTTCAAGGTAATATTAATTAGACGGGTGCAGCAGCAGCTTCGTACTTGCAGAACACCATGCATGGTAGTACGTGGTGAGAAAGTTGCGCAAGAGCAGACGACGCCAGCATCGTCTGCTTCCGGAATCCGGGTGGCCGATCGACCCTGTTGCTACTGTAGCGCGCAAGCGATGCGCCAGGAAAAAGGTAGTCTGTATCCGGAGGATACTCGCCGAATGCGCTGGGAAATGAGGGCGACAAATCTTGGGGCGTCATATAGAGAAGCGCTTCAGCAGAAAACGCGCCATAGCCGTCGATACACGTTCACACACAACGAAGAACACAGCGGCCGTCTCCGTTTTTTTACGCTTTACTGATATCGGTGGTTTATACGTCCCAAAACCACCACACAATTACGAGAGACGCCGTGTCCGAAATTTCGACCATCTGATGTTTAACGTTCGCCCACATTGCACAGCACACAAACCTCAACCATTTCGCCTTCACCAAAATTCGACCAGAGGTATTCAATTGAATAACTCTGAATGCGACTGCCACGGCCGGGATCGAACCCAGCCACCTTTGAATCAGCAGCAAGCAGAGCCTTTGTTATTCATGCATGAAAATTCGCTACAAGAGGCTTCGTTGATGCAACGCGCTCAGTACATCAAACTTCGTGCTTCTAGCACTACAACAACGCCCGCGCCACATAACTGCACTGAAAACTTTTTTAACATGACGCCAGCGCCGCATAACAGCACTTTTTTCAAACACTTTTCCGTTACGATGCCCGCGGCAATATTTCGTAGTGAAAACGCGTCCTGGGTTGTACGGCAATCGCACGTACTGCGAATTTGCATCGAACAGCTGTTCCTTCTGCGCGTTTTAAAAGTGTGCGAGCTCTCAGATGTCGCGAATGCGGAACTAACAACTCGATAGACGATGGTTAAAAGGCCGACAGCTGCTCCCATAAGCCCGCACAGTAACGTACGAGCCGTTTTTGCTGGGCGAGGAGGCACCAAAACAACACGAACAGCAACACATGCAAGCTCGGCGACAACCGAGTTGACAAGTCATGCAAATCCATCAGGCGTCCCGCGACAGCAGCATTATCACGACAGCGCCACTGTGGTCAGGTGCATGATTTCGTGTAGTTAAGAAGCGACACGCCTTCTTGCACATTGCGATCGGTGCAGACTTTGATTTTGTAAACAGAGGTCGTAAGTATGACTCATGGCATCCGCTGGGAGCCTTAACGATTTCCCAGACGTGGATATTATTGCACGTCATCTTCAGATAATCCTTGAGCTCATTCGAAACGTCCCATGGACACCACGAATGCAGGAAAGCGCGCGCATAGGAGACCACACGGAGTGGACTGTGCTCGTCGAGCGAACGATCACCGCATGTGTAAACTGTGTCACTGCCGCAGTGTTTCACCCGCCGTTTTAGTCACGCTACGCCGCTGTCGCTATCCGGTTACTCACCGTAGCGTGGCCATGAAGGGTCCGCCGCTAGTACGGGCAGCTTGCTTGCAGTAGAGAACGCGCTTACGTCGGCCGCCATGTTCACTCGGTATCGTCGAAGGCCTGTGTGATCTATCCGTCGCCCGCGCGGCTGTTAAATCTTTTTTTTCGCTACCGAAGACGAGTACACGAACACTGCTCAAAAGGCCGCGGGATCGTACTTGGACGCTACACACGGAAACAAATCGACTCCATGCCCTCCCGAACACTCGTTCAAATCGGTCCTCTGCGCCGGTTCGCTACGTGGGCTCCCCAAGAACGCCCCAACGCACGCGCAGGTCGAGAGCGAAGTGAAGGAGGTTGGAGCCCGCCTGGGCATGACCAAAAGTGTAACCCACGATCCTTTCGACGTAGGAGCGACGTGGGCCGCTCTCTTGGTTCCTCGCCAAGGCGTCCCAAATAAAATCGGGTGCCGCGCGGTGCCAGTCAGCACAGCGGCTTTGCCGGCGCCGTCGTCTCGGCCAGCTGCGCCTTTTCGCAGAGTCGCGAAGTCGCTTCAAACGAGTGGACAAGTTCGGTGGAACCAAGGTTATCCGAGCGAAGACAATTGATGCCGGCCTGCACGTTTCGAGTATCAAGGGTGGACTTACCGCGAGTCGGAAGGTTCTCCTGTTATCTCGGCGAAGACATCCAATGTCGTCGGGTTGGGCGATCGCAGACGGCAGTGTCGTTTCTCACCTCGGCCTTGCCTATCCAGAGTTTCGATGCACGGGGACCTTCTTACTCCGCGGACGTCACTCCGACCAGTCGTTCTACGAGGGATCGCATACCCTCGTCGCGATTGTGACGATCCCACCGCGCGGAGACGGGACCAACTGGCCGTCACTTCGCTGTAGGTACGGCGCGCACTGAAAGTGCGGAAAAGAAACCTTTTTTTTTATTCTCTTATTTTTTTGACGGGCGTGCCGAGCATCTGACGCTGCACCGCCGACGGATGAACAACAACAAGAAAGATAAGCGTAAAACCAAGAAAAACTCAAAGAGAAGAACACGTCGGCGCGTACGTAAACAACTCACCAAAAGAAAGTTGGAAAAGGAGGAGCCACAGCCTTTCCTTATATGGGCAATTGGGTGACGTCACGACGCGTCGTCGTGATTCGTAAGTCCGCTTGCGGGCCCCCTCATCTTCCGCAACCTTCGGCATGCACGTCGATTGGCTAGAAATGGAGAATAGGCGCTGGGGGTGACCATGGAAATACAAATTTCGATGAGTGCGTCGGCTGAAGGGTCGCGGATGCTACTGTATGCTACTGTCCGTGTTACTTTTCGAGGTTTCTTTAGCGTCGCGAAATGTTTTGGAACAAAACCTTTTCTCGGTTCCAATGACGCGGCGAGCCTGCTGGCTCTTGCAACGCGGCGCCCGTTCGGTGCGATGACTGGAGAATTTACTAATTTTAGTGAGTTCGCTGAACGTCTAGACGCAAACAGAAACACCTTAAGGTGTAACACGCGTGTGTTACAAGTAGTGATGTTTTCGAATTGTTTTGAACGAGTCAACTATCAGTTGGCGTTGAGGCCACGCCCATTAGACGCGCGCCATATGTTGCGATCGCCTGCGAAACCGCGGCGCAATCTGCTACGTCACGTGACTTGACTAACCGAAATTGCAACGCACAGAGCTTCAGTTGCAAACGTGATATCTTCTTTATTTCCCCAAATTCACGAATACACGCAATCCTCGCAAAACAGACCCACCTTGCTTGTTCAGAACTTGTAAAACAATTGTGAGTACCAGTATTGTATAGCATCAACGACACGATTTCTTTTAAAAGCTTTTGCACCAATGAAAAAAAAAAAAATGTGGCAATATTAGACAACAAGCTTTGGCGAGCTCAGATTTAAACAAAGCTGTTTGAGCCAAATTAAGAATGCCTTCTATAGAGAAGCATAACCAGTATATGCAAATCGAGTTTTCTATGAAGTGATCATGGCAAGACAATGTGGAGACAATGTGGAAAAATATGATGACAGCTTGTGACAGTTCGTGTGGTAAGGTGGAATGTTGAAATGCAAGTGTAAATAACAGTGTTGAATACCAAACTGTATATAAAGCAAATGGTAAATAAAAGCTGCTAAATTTATGAAATAGCTGCTAAGTTGACCACAAACAAATGACTAGAATCAGTGTGGTCAAAATGAAGTCAAACCATGTCAGCATACAAAATGACAGGAACATGAAATTAGGAAAAATAAAGCAGCTAGATATGTTAGCTACTAAAGTGAGCAGATGTGCATTAAAAAGATTACTTAATGAATATAAAAAATACACAAATTTCTAAACGTGGCCAAAGGAATAATACATAGTCATTGAAGACAAGTAAAATACAATACTGATTACAAATTCTGCTTTGCTTCACAGAATAAGTGTAAAAATTTAAATTATTTTCTAACTTGTGCCACAGTTTAAAGAAAAAGAAACATGGGCTAGGAATTCGATAAAAGTGACACATGTTGGCTCCTAGTGTTAATAAAATGCGGGCAACATTCAATAAAAACATGTATATGTTAGCCAAAAACGTTAAGTCAGCAAATAGAACATCATGCTTAGAATATTGTCTAGATACATTCGAAAGCCGCAGTTGTGGAGACTGCAGAATCAGTTCAAGTGTTTCAATACAGTGCATTGGACAAACACAAGCATGTAGGTTGCACAAAATAAAATAATTGTGGCACAATTTGTCTGAAAACAGAATGGTTAAAAATGTGTTTCTTACTGACGGCCAGAAGCCTGAAATTCACCACTACAACAGTAAAATGACACTTGCTCTGAAGAACAATACAAAACTACATGTAAAATTAATAAAAATGTATACAATCAGCTCCTCACAGTAGGATGTCAAAATGAGTTCATGATGGCACAGGGTTAAAATTTAAAAAAAAAAAACTGAGAGCTGTTAAGTGGCTGTTGAAACATAGCTCAGCGTACTTTGTACAGTCGTGAACAATATGAAAGTGACACCCAATCAGCCCATATAGTACATATAGTCATGATGTGCAGACAACATTAGGACGTATAGATTTGCAGATGTACCATTCACCAGAACGTTTGGTGTCGCGGACACCTTTCTCGTTCGGTAAGTGCATTTGGCCACTATGGCACGTTGAATGTAATTTCAATGTTCCATTTCATATTGCACATGACTGTACTTTATTAACCAAAAGAAGCTGCAATTTCTCTATTCAAATGAACATGAAAATGTGCATGCGAAAATGCACACGTTTAGCAGTGCAGGGTCATCCTACACACCCGCAAAACTTGCCGGACCATTATTTCTCTGGCATTTTTTCATGCGTGGTTAACATCTTTTTGTCCCACAGCAATAACAATCTATTTTGCTTTGATGCCATGCGGCGGTACCTACTAGTTGCAAACGACGTGCGTACTATGAGCGTCACGTAGACTGCTTGACTGGACAGTGGCGGGCGCCAAGTTTCCAAGCAAGCCAAATGACAACCGACGCTGTGGGACAAAAAGACTCCTCAAAAGGTGCAAATTGCTCTCAGAGCGTTCTGCGGCATTCTAGCACTGCACTATTGGCACAATCAAAGTGATGGCAGTTTCAAAGATTTTGTTTGTGCCTCATGCAACAAAACCTTGCGTAGTGGCACAGTGGTGAATAAAAATGAGTAAGGGCGCACCCAACGTTGCATTCAACAAGTTGTCCAAAGGAAGGGGAAAAAAAAGGTCACTCTCCCAAACGCTCTTTTTTTGAAAAATGGCCACATGCAGACGTTTATCTTAGAACCCCCAAGATGTGCAATAAAAATTACTAGCAATAACCTGACAATAAGTTGAAGTGAAGTCAGGATACAGCTACACCAAGACATTTTTTCACCGCTTCATAACAGAATCGCCATGATGCATGCTAGACACTTCATCTTTTCAAACAAAAAAAAGTTTAACACTCTCCGTCCAGACACACAAATACAAAAATTGTTAGTTTTTTCTGATAAACCGAGTGAGTGATGCGGATAAATGTGAGCAGTTAAGAGGTCAGCAGTGCCATTCTTGACGCTGTCATAATGTACCATGTTGCCCAAGTTCGCCATCTTGTGAACTCCGATTGGCCAAACACGGCTGCAAACACCTCTCTGATTAGTCGAAAATGCAGTCATTACGAAATCTCACAATATGGCAGTTTCATAGTGTCCGGAATGGTGGTTGAGTATAAGCTCTGGAGAGATAAACAAGACCACATTTCACCAGCTGAATATGACAACACAGGAATGTGACAGAGTGAAGTGTTGCTCAATGTTACATTATTGCAATTGGTCAAAGTATTTATGGGCAGGCAATATGGACGGGCCACCCATTTCACACAAGTGCGATGCACATGTTTGTTGGTGTGCTTTTTCAAGACTGATTATGCACTCATAAAACGGAACTTACACAGTATTTTAAGTGCATACTCTAGGTTAAGGTAAACATAATAACCTTATCACATAGAAGCACACTTATAACTTCCTCAGCATTATGGTATTACCTGCTGAAAACAGGCCATTTTTAGTTCACAGATAGACTAGAATTAAAGCAAAAAAAAAAAAAACTAGTTTGTGCCGTGAATCTCAGCTCAAGTCCCAATATA
>NW_027465316.1:0-31421 GCF_043290135.1 Rhipicephalus microplus | reverse complement strand
GTGCGTGAGCAGTCTTTGATAATAACTTGAACTTACTTTTGAAGACATTAAAAACTATGCATGACAGGCAGCAATCACGTATAAAAAATATTCGCCCACACTAAACAATGGTTAGAAAAAAAAAAGTGCCGCCATATCCACGAAGTGAATGATGATGAGTGGGCGAAGCTCCGGAGGTAAACCTGGTAAACCATGAATCCTCTGTACATTTTGCCCACTCGATTTTATTACATCGCTCCCCCTAGCGTACGTCACCGCACTAAATCGAACGATTGCCTTCCACCAATGACACGCGCCATATGTGACATCATTCCTATTTTATAAGATCTCGCGTCTTTCATCAACTACAAGTACCGCTTTCTAGTTTATAACATCTTGCATATTTTCATCATCAGCTACAAGTACCACCATCTAGTAAACACTACAAGAACTAAACGAGAGGTGGCTACATACAGGAGACGGTACCGCCATCTAGTGAACACTGCAAGAACTAAACTAGAGGTGGCTACATACAGGGGACGGTACCGCCATCAAGTGAACACTGCAAGAACTAAACTAGAGGTGGCTACATACAGGGGACGCACAGCCCACGCCCTAAGGAGCTTCGCCCCTAAAATGCAGCGCCGTACTTTTACCGCATACCTAAACTTTAATATTCATTTGATAATAATGTCAACTCTCTTGTGAAAGTCACTAGAGAGGGTAACAATAAATAAGTAAAGTGAAAAGAGACCATCATAAGCACATACAGAACGAGAGCTAAGATCGAGATCATACGGTGCACTTGCACCGATAGTCATCTAAGGTGTGTTAAAACTTTGACAAATCGATATGTTCAACAGCACACACCGGCAAGTCATCCCAAATTTAAACTGGGTTAGGAAAAAAGGAGTATTTGCCTTTGTCGGCACGAGTACTGTACGCTTGAATGGCCCTGTTGTGGTTGCTCATTGAGCTCAGTTTACCTGGTCGCAGTACGCACACTTCTTTGCTAATATTTAGTTCGCGATTTGGAATTTGAAATATTAACTTCAGGCGATTTGTCTGGCTGCGTGTTGCTAAGAGTTGCAGGCCAGAAGAATGGAGCAATTCTGTAACTTTATCTGTGCTTAGATACTGGGAGCGTATAAATCGCACCACGTACCTCTGAATTTTTTTCGATTTGATTCATTAAATAATATTGATGAGGGCTCCATACCACCAAATCACACTCAAGAACTGGCCTTATAAAGGTTTTGTAAGCAGCAAGTTTCACATTGGCTGTTGCACCTTCTAGTTTTTTTTTCGTAGAAAACATCTCCGCAGGTCTATGCCTTTGAACAAAAATTGTTATTATGTGCATTCCAAGATAAATTTTACGTTATCGTTAATCCTAGATATTTAAATGGAATATTATTTAATAAACAGTTGTCTCAGATGGTATTGGAATATAAAAGACAGCTTTTCTTGGTTGTAATATGTGTGTATGTTGATTTAAAATAATTAACTTCTATACTGCATTTTTAGCCCCATTTGCTCAACGGCTGTATATATCTGTTAATTGTAACTTGATCGTTTTTGTATCGTGCAGTGGAATAAAATATACAGTCGTCCTGTGAACAGTTTGAGTTACACACTTGGCTCCACGACAGCAGAATTGTCATTAATGACACAAAAACAAGTTTTATTTCAGAATAAGCGCTACAATTTGCACATTAGAAAATGTTTCTCTAAAGTAACTATTTATTAGCTTAATAAACAACCTTTAGGTAGTTACCGAATTTGGCGAATCAGAAAGAAAATATTCAGGGGTGCTCTATATGGCTCAGAACATTACTGTACTAATTGCAGACGCATAGACCTCATATATATTCTTGTCATACTTGGTGCTTTTCAGCTGAAGTTTGGGGACTAGTTCGCATTTGTTTTGTAAGTTCCGGCAGCCTTTTGAACAGTTAGAGTTTTGCAATACCCTCGCATTTAACTGAGCAAGTCACGTACATTTCACCGAAGTCTATCAAAAAACACCTTTCACTTACTTGGTGTTGAATGTGTTGTTGTAGTAGTGGCGCCGATAAGCTCTCCGATGAGGGGAACTGCAAGAGTATTCACCAAAAGCTTTTGCGCCATCGTCATCGTCAGACAGTTCACCACCACTATAATAAAAATTTTAATCTCACATATTTTACTGCAAGGTATTCCGAAAACAATGCTACAATCGTATTATGACACACTTTTGATTTGATCCGTCATCTCACTGTTATTCCTGTGATGGATAACGGTGGCCATAATATCGTACCACATGCAGCGATTAAAAAAGAGGCCATCCCTCTTATTGAGAGCAACGAACAATTCGTAGAACAATACACCGAGTACATAAAAAAAACTTGAAGAGATGATTGAAGTATCTTGCACACCAGACTGAGAAGTGACCATTGATTTTAACGAATAATACCGTGGAGTTTCAATTATTTTGTGTTGAAATAACTATCGAAACTATCCTACGTGGTACGTGAAATAGAGCGCTTAAAAGTTATTATCGTGGCAACAAATTTCTATATTCCAGCACTGTATAAAAAGCATTTGCCGAGGAGCGTGTCGTGACCTTCTTGCAAAAATGGCCGACACTATCCTACATATTTGCTTGCTGGTTATCATTTCAAGCAATGGCCTAAGCACGGTGCGTCTAAGTATTCCTCCAATGGCAATTATGTGAACATTAACGGTGAATTTCGCCGCAGCCGTCTCAGTCATGTCCTGTGTTTGTGTAAATATGCCCATATAAATCGAAGCCACAAAGATAAATAAACCAGGAAAGATTTTCGAAGTGCCCCGCTGGGATTCGAACCTTGAACCCTCGTGCAGTGGCTTGCCACGCGTAACCCGGTGTAGAGCGTCAGCGCATGGCTTTATCACACGGCACCTCACCCTCTCCCTGTAGAGATAGAGGACGGTTAGCTACGCGAAGCCGCGTTTCATTTCTTTCAATGGGTAGAGGGCGCGGCGCCAGAAAGCCGCGTGCAGAAGCGTGGCAACGGGTACATGTGCTCAGGCGTTTAGATATCTTTGTAAGTGACGGCGAGCATTTAGCGCTGAAGATGCCAGAGGATCTTCAGCGTGTTCAGTACAACCTGCGAGAACTACTTATCTTGTATAAGTACTGAAGCACTGAATTGCTCATCTTGCATAAGAAAAAAAAAACGTATAAGCTTCAATTATTGTCGTTCACTACGTCGTTGACATTGTGATCACCACTAATCAGTAATGATCGACACAACCGCCAATCGCTGTATTAACTGCACGCGCATTTGACGGGCTTGGGGGGCTAATACCTAAATATTTTAACCAATGAATCACATTGATCAAAAAGTATACTTGTCAACTCACCGTCGCCACTCATTACGCGTAAAACGAAAGTCAAAGCGACGACACCTGTCGTGAGGACAGCAAGGATGCAGGCCAGTATCACCATCAACGGGCATCTGCAAAGTATTACAGTTTGTGGAATAATCAGAAAACGAAGGGCCTGTGAAATGTACTTGCCAACATTGTTGTTCAATTATTCGAATTAAACACCGCGCTGTTACACTGTATCGTCTAGGGGACGGAAGCACTAACAGAAGCATGGACAGATGAACGGACGGGCGTACAGAGGACGCACGGATGAATATACACACGTAGGGACTTACGGACGCTGCCCCCCCACTCATAATAATTCACTCCGAAGATATGCTGGGACAGTCGCTATAACACCATCTGGTTATGGTATTTCCAAGGACATATACACACAACGCCATCTAGGGGGCAAGTCATAACCTTTGGTGTCAGCTACATACTACTGTTATACTTCAGAGGAGAGAACGATCCATGGCCCAAGGAGTTTCACCCTTGAAACTCGAGCTTCAAGCTGCTGTCACTGTGGGTAAGCACGCACGCACGTAGGGCAAGCAGCCCACACTTTGGGAAACGACGAAAAAATTTACTGGAAAACGTATGCCCAGTAATCGAAGCAATCGAAACGCAAAGAAGTCTCGCTATACGATGCCACTGTATTAGTCACTATAAGATAACAGCAAGCAAAGACAGCACTTGCTGTACAATAACGCTGAACAGGCTCGTTGTGCGATGACTTATCTGTTCGGTGGGCAAATGCATTGGCTTTTGTAGATGCCTTGTCCAACGATTAAGCCCTGTATGCTCGCGTTAGCTCTACAATAAATTCGGTTATACGTGTGACACGTGTAGATACTAAAAGTGAAGTATTAAACAATCGCGAATATTCGAAGCGCTTGGTCATGGCCGGCAACAGGTGGTTCAAGAGGTGTTTGGATGCGAAGCAAGATCACATTAAAATAAGCAAGCATGTGTGACCGCTTAATAGTTTATTCACAAAACTTTATTTGTGTCCTGAAGCCCGGTCTTTTCAGACCGATGCGGGCCGCGTCCACGTCGGTACAGTAAGGCCGGGCCTTGTGGCGTCATCGTGGACCTTCTGGACTGCCCATAGTTGGTCTGGAATGACCATATTTTCACCGATAATAGTGGCCTCGTATATGAGAGCACGGTGACTTCACATTCGCAACGAGACCATGCCACTTCAAGTGTGATTCAGAAAGCCTCGTACGAATAAAGGCGAGAACTTCTTGCGAAGGTGGCCTTGAAAAAGAAGCCTATATGAGACAAGAAAAAAACAAGTGACCAGTGGAAGCTAGGATACCCACACCATATGACTTTCGGCTTCGGCTCTTCAGAGAACCGGGGCCTCAGTCTCCCTTCCACTACCGGGCCACAGTTACTTATATTACTTTCGAAGAAGATCCGTGAAACTGAAGGAGATTGATGGAGAGCCACAAACTGTGGTCAATCCTAGGAGACATGACGCCAGGTATTGAGAAACATAAGTTTGCTGATCGCCAGACTTACTCAAGCCTGGACGGTGAATCTGAAAATTACATTTTGCTCCACGAATTGTTTTAACAGCCGGTGGTTGCAGGGGATGCTCCACGAGAAAAGAAAAAAAAAGGCTTCATACCAGTAAATGATCTCATGCACGTACTTCATAAAAAGACACAAATTTAGGACGGAAACGATAAACTTCTTGAGACCATGTGGCTCTGATGCTCACCAGTTAATGAACAGGCCGCTTCCTAGAGGTCCGCGAGACACACACTGTGCATTCGCCCCCGTTTTAGGCGAACACACAAGGAACCGTACGAATCTTTACTAGTCGACGTGAGAAACTGTGTATAAGCGGGACACTCATCTAGACGTAAAGCCTGAAGCAAGTATCCTTTCTCTATCGTTCATGATGTCTCACCTTGGTCACGCACATCTGCAGGGGGTGGTGGTGCACCGGGTGGTACTGCACCGAATGGTAGAAAACCCGGCTCTGGTGCACCAGGTTGGTGTGCTCTAGGTAGTTGCGCACCGAAGGATTGTATGCCTGGTTGCAGCGCACTGGGTTGTTGAGTGCCTGGTTGCCGCACGCCTGGTGGAGGTGCACTTGAAGGTTGTGCTCCGGGTAGTTGTCCACGGGAAGGTAGTGCTCCGAATGGTGGGATGCCTCGCTGCAGTGGACCGCGTGGTTGTGCACCGGGTGGAAGTGCACCTGGTGGAAGTGCACCTGGTGGAAGTGCACCTGGTGGAAGTGCACCTGGTGGTTGGGCTGCAGGTGATAGCGCACCGGGTGGTGGTGCACGTGAATTTAGTGCTGCGTGTTGCTGTGTACCAAGTGATTGTGCACCGTGGTGCATTGCAGTGGTTGGCTGTGCGGCGGCTGTGGAACTCTGTGGAGGAGCTTGTCGAGGATAGTCAGCTCGAACACCACGAGCTCTGGGTGGAGCAGGATAGGGTGCCTGCGCGAATCGATTGCGCCGTATGGCGCTACGTGCCTCGTATATTGTAAACTACTACCACATTGTACAAACAGTGGAGTTTTACGACAATGAGGCTAAGTTGAAAGAGCACTGCATCGTCCAAACAGAAAAACTTAGGTAGTTAATGAGAGTACAATACATCATTCTCAAAATATAACTTTCTTTCCCAATGTCTATTTACAAAAGAGGGCGGACAAAATGAGTACCTTCCTTGCAAAAAAATTTTTGTCTTGTTAGTTTATGAATTTGCCTACACGTAGACTTTTTTCTAAAATATCTGCTTTGTTGGTGATATAACAATGTCAACTGAATTTGTTTCATATCACTACCACCGAATTTCCAGCTCTCGCATGGTATTACGCCCAATCTGCCTCTAAGTTTAGTCAAGCATAAACGAAGCAACTTGTTTAGTTTACCAAGTCTACTAACAAGAAGAAAGAACAGCTACCGGACCCGACATGGATGTTGTTTAACCCATCAAAATAATGTGTGCTTACCGATGAGTTTTAGAAATTCGAATTATGTTTCAAGCTTGACAGTGCTCCATTGGTGTGAATAAATAAATTAACAATTGTGATTGAAAAACATTGAAATATTGCATTAAGAAAGGCTAGTAGGTAGCTGCACTACAATTCAGACCTTGGTGTAGCTCAACGAAACGCTGACGTCAAGTAACTTGGCTGCTACAGCAACTGAAAATAACAGTGTGGAATATAGGAAACAGCACGACAATGGCGAGAAGGCACCTGTGGTGTTCAAACAACTTTTTCCGCAAGGGAAGGAAGCTGTCCTCTAAACATTGACGTAAGGAAGGCACACAAAAGTGGCATGAAATGACACGACACATGACATCGACCACCAAGCTTTCCCGCAAACTCCGCACTGTCATCCTTATGTATATATCTCGACGTCACGACAAGTGGTGTGATGCCTTGGCTGCTGCTCACCGCGATGACCGGTGCTTTGCTTCCTGAAAGAAAAAGGTTTATAGAATGTGGAGTCTATAAAAGCATGTGCAAACTTGCGCCATACTGCAAGCATTGTGTGTACGAAATGAGGGTGTTCAAGGTGGCGAGACCTCTTGTCAGAACTTGAGCTTTGCTGCGAAAGAGACAACCGAGTAGAAGACAGGACAAACACAGTGCCATCTGACGCAGCCTTGTCTTCTGCACTCATTGCTCGTCGCTAGTGCAGTTTACAACAAAGCAAACAAGGCAAACCGCATGCGCGTACAGTTAGATCACGACTCGAAAGAAAATGGTTAGCACCAAACACCACGCGGAGAACGTAATGTGATTATCAGGAGAGATTCGACCCAACTTGATGCTTTCCGCGGAAAAATTCGATCTGAAAGACATGACATTTATTCCGATTTCATCGGTCCCTTGTCACGGGTAGTCTGGTAAGACGCGACAGAGGGATCGCCTTTGCTGCGCGCAAGACTCTGTCACTTCCGATATCACTATAAAAATTCAAATATGCATATCTCAAATTAACTCGCACTTTGTCAATTTCCAAAAGGTTGTAATGCCTTAAATTGTCGCATACTACTACTTTCTAGCACACACAACTGGCCTCAATTCGATGAGTAAGAGAGTTAAGTAAGGCGTTTTGTTGCGTCGGAGAATTATTTGGGGGGTGAAGTATTTCCACCTCGACGTACGAGTTCATATGTAAGTGGTAAGAAGATTTTGTTCGTCGGATACTTATAACACATGTTTTGTCTAAAATAGTTTGGAGATAATAATTAACGCATTCATTAACGTTACTTAGAACTTCCGTTTCTAAACATTTAGGCTAAATTGTGTACTATTTCGGCGACCACTAAACAATGAAGTAGTGCTTGTTACACAATCTTGCAGGTTCCTATTATATGGTGCGGCAAAGCTACACTTCGTCGAGTAGTTGAGCGCATAGCACTTCTTGTTTTTGAGATACTTTCCTGAACATAACCAGATGAATGGCCATGATTGAAGACCTTTTTCTTACCATTTCTTTTTGTTTTTTAAAGCGCAAGCTCCCCTTCAAGTACTTTTATAAGTGTGCAAGTACGCCGAATCATTTATATATTGTTGACGCAGGCCATTGCAAAACAGAGAGCTTGAAGAAAAAAGCTGAGCCTTACCCATGCTCCTGGATGAGGTGCTAAATGGAAGTCGGTGCCACCGGCTGCTCTTCGCGACGATTAAGAACCTGTTGCTTTACGGAACGGCCCCGCCGTTGCACAGGTGTCCAACCTTTCGCGTACAAGAATATGCTGCTAGAATCGTTCTGTAAACGCACTAGCGGACTTCGCATATCGTCTTCTTCTTCTTCTTCTATGTTGAATATTGTTCGTACCTATGATCCTGAAAATCTAAATTCACGCACAAGAATATGTCATCTTTTATGGTAATACTTGTGCTTGCTGAAATATATATTGGGGTACTAAGTAAATCAATTGATTAGACTCGAAAAAAAGAAGTGCAAAAACAAGCAGCGAAAAAAGAAGAGAAAAATGCTGTTGAAGAAGACCATGGGTTAATAACTATGAGCTATTGATAGACCAGTTGGGTGAAAAAAAATATTATTGTGAATATACACCTTTTCACAGAAGGGAAAGAATACCGCCATGATGGGCTGCGCGCGAGAGTACAAAGGTGAAGGGCGCAGCCTTGTCAGTGCACTTTTTGAGGGGTCACGCCGATTTGCGCAGCCCAAAGAGGACTCAGACTCAAGTCAAGCGTTATATTGGATACATATAATATTGGAGCATAATCTAAGATAAGCACCAAACAAATGTCAAGCTAATTCACGAGAAACAATGGAAATAATTAATTAAAAGTGAGGTCAGTTTTCTATCAAGCAACTAGAATCGTGGGGCACCTGGTGACGCACATTTCAACCACAAGCATCCACTTGCGCGTCTCAGAGACCCCTGTTAGCAGTGTGACTAAAGACGATGTTTACGATTGACGATTGATATACGGAGAAGAGGAAACTGTGGAGCGGTTTTTCATCTCTTGCAGAAAGTTGTCAACATTACAAAAGGTATCACTAGAAATACCATTACGAATCTTTGGCTTAGCTTTGACAACGTCAAATTAACTATCTTTAGGTGCACATACCCTAGGGCACAGCAACGGGAAATTGTGCGTGGCCGTGCAAGATTTCATTGTATAGTCTAAGAAATTTACTTAATAGCATCAGTACCAAAAAGTTCTCAGTTAACCCATATAGGCCATTGAAAAATTTTCTTTGATATAAATCAGTTATTGCTGTCACTAGGAACTAATTCATCTAAACTTCTTCTCAGAAATAATTTAAAAAAAGTATTTCTGTTAATTTTCTTTTTTGCAGTATTGATTTATATACATTCGTTTTTTTTGGTAAGCTACCAGATTCTTGGCCGATCATGTGGGGTGGGTGTGAGCCACGAGTTTAGGATCTACATCCACATCTACATCTAAATATGAGGGGTTGAACGACCCGAAATCACTGTATGATTACAATAATTACGAAAGAAGAACTGAAGTAACGTGTTGTATCGGACTAGCTGGTACGGATTCATGGCGAGGCTTAGCCATCAATTAGCGAAACAGGGCACCAGCTGTCCCGTGTATTATCCTGTGTGTCTACTTTTCTACGCGCTATGTCAAAGCCATGAATTAACGAAGGACTACACTCTAACGCGGACGTGTAAGTGCCGCGACCTGACACCAAAGTCAAAGTTGGCTGGTTTTTTGATTGATTGACATGTGGGGTTTAACGTGCCAAAACCACCATATGATTATAAGAGACGCCTTATAGTGGAGGGCTCCGCAAATTTCGACCACCTGGGGTTCTTAACGTGCACCCAAATCTGAGAACACGGGCTTAAAACATTTCCGCCTCCATCGGAAATGCTGCCACCGTAGCCGCGATTCGATCCCACGATCTGCGGGTCGGCAGCCGATTACCTTAGCCACTAGACCACTGCGGTGGCGGGCTGGTTTTTCGAATGACCAATCTGAAGTCACCAGGGGGTATAAGCCACGCATCATGCGGCAGTAGTGTTTATGAACGAAAAAAAAGAGAAAAAATGAAATCACGGAATGTCCACAAAATTAATGACGACGAGTGGGCGGGGCGAAGCAGTAGTATCGTTCGGTGTTAAGGTAAATCACCTGTGACATTGACCACTCACGCGTGTAAGTGAATGGCAAGGCGGTCTACAGTTGTATACAATGTTAATTAGGCATAAATTGCACGTTGTGTCGAGAGTGTATTTCGTCTTGCCTTCATTATTACTTCTGCGTGGTTTCGACCTTGAGGTTGGGCAAAGACTAGGTTGGTGCACGTCACCCTGGTGGTAGTTGGCTGTTTTCTGTCATACGAGATTCATAGCTGAGCATATTGAGACGTCGCATACCGTGCAAGCCAGTCGTCCGTGATCATAACTGTCGTCATCTTCATCGTCATCAGCGTCACCGTCATCGCCATGGCGTATAGTAAATACATTGCATGTGCTGTGCTGTGGTGGCAGAAAGAAAATGTTTGGTCTGGAACGCGCTTGTTATTATCGTCACTAGCGGCGACGTTACTAGCGGCAGCTATAAAGCACACAACTCCAACGTCAATGGACTAGTCTTCACAATGAGGAGCTTCACCCTTAGAAAATAGAATGGTTGTGCTGCAATGCCAAGGCTTGGGTTAGCCTCAAATTCCTTTTTTCGTTCCCCTTTCCTTTCTTTATGTCTCTGCACCCTCATGTATCGCCACCACGGGATTACTGTTGTCATTCATCAGATTAGTGCATAACTACGCCGGTCTCAGCGCGAAAAAAGCACCAGGCGGGGTCGCTTACTTGCAGACACAAATGGCATGGAAGCCAACACAGTTTTTCAGGGATTTCGTGCACTCCAACTGTGTGCAAGCCCCCTAAGAGGCCAGCTGAATCTCGGCTCATCTCCTCCTCACAACTGCTGCGTGGCATCGCCCCAATTGCATATTGTAGACGTAAGAAGAGCCTATAACGGGCTGATAACCTGGTTATTGTCATAACTTAACCTGCCGATCGAAATGGTCGGGACAGCAGATATTTCCCTACGTAGAGTGTCAACGTCTAAAAAACCTGGGAACAGGCTTGCGTAAGTGAGTGGCAAGAACGTGGTTACTCACAGCATTAGAAGGCGCTTAACGCGACAGTGCCAAAGAGTTTTTTTTTTTGCAAAAAAATTGGTGTTGGCGTCGGCGCTATTTGTATCGAGCGAAAAATTAGTCTTGCCTGTGTGCGAAAGACCGAAAAACATGTAAGTCAAACAAGCAATACAAATGTTCGGTTCAAATGACAATCGAATGCAGGTGTCTTGCGTGGCGAGCAGATGTTCTATACTAGAGAACTGCGATATTGATAGCTTGAGCATGACGTCACGGTCGTAGCTGCATGACGTACTGGTTTACCAACATGGTGGCGTTGATGGCGCAAATGCAGTTTATTCAGATCGCGCTTAACCAGCTTCAATGTGATAAGGATGCGACCAGATATTTATTGACCACAGTGTGTAAATAACAGAATTGGCAATCAATAAAAAGATAACATTAACTAGCGGTGTCGTAAACCTTGCGTGTCCTATGCGGTGCACCAACTTGGTGGATTCAGCGACGCCAGTGCAAGCTATATATTCTTTGAAGTTGCGTCAGGAACAAATTCAGTATAAATAAAAAGCAGTGAGAAAACTCTTGCTAAAGTATGAAATATTCGTAGGTAGAAGGTTGGATTCGCGCAACACGTCATAAGGCTTGAATCGCCAACGTAGGAGGGTTTTAAACGTCCGCTTCTTACAAAGCGCACGCAAAATGTTGATATTTTGCAGCAGTGAAATTGTGAGCAAAATGACATGCTTGGTATGTTGCACCTTAAGGGCCCATAGTGGGCCCTTGGCTAATTTCAAGAAGGAGGACATACAACATAGTAGATACTTGTTAACTGTGATGACAGCAAACATTTTAGGATAAGTTGAAACGCCATTCCTACACGTGCAAGCGTTTGTTTGCGTGCTGCACCGTGTGGGTGTACAATGAGTACCGGAGCCAGTAGAACAGCTGCAAAAGCGATGGGCACAGGGTCCTCTCTTTCACGTTGCACCATAAAAGGCGAAGCTCAAGCGGCTTCAATGTTTCTTTTTCCAATATGATTTTTATGAGTAAAGGAAAATGGTTGATGAGTACACTCAGTAATACTTACAAGCCATCAAACATGGGAGCTGCAGGCTCCGAACAATATCAATCAAACTTTGTTTGAACTTAGTTCGTAGATATTCCCAAACTAAAGAATTAATAGCAGAAACACAGACCTCAGCCCACAAAGAAAAAAAGACACACACAAGAGCACTGACTATCATCGGCTTTATATTCTTAGTTGTCAATGAATATTCATTTCCAAGAAAGCTTTACCGGGCATGCGTACAGAACAAAAATTTTAGACAAGTGAAACAGTGATGAAAAAGACACAGCGACTTGAAGAACCAAAGACTCAGGGAACACGCACGAAAAAGAAATCAGAATGCCGATAAATAGGTTAATCTTGGTGCTCATATTAGCTCTTGAACCAGCTGTGAATTCCACCCTGCCGCGGTGGTGTAGTGGCTAAGGTTCTCGGCTGCTGACCCGCAGGTCGCGGGATCAAATCCCAGTTGTGGCGGCTGCATATCCGATGGAGGCGGAAATGCTGTAGGCTCGTATGCTCAGACTTGGGCGCACGTTAAAGAACCCCAGGTGGTCAAAATTTGCAGAGCCCTCCACTACGATGGATCTCATAATCATATGGTGGTTTTGGAACGTTAAAGCCCACATATGAATCAATCAGTTATGAAGCCCGATTAGAACAGACATTGATCTTAGGCAGAAGCCAAAATGAGCGTGCGCGGCTAGTTTTGAAAGCCTTTCACATTACCAAAAAAGATCGTCTATTTATCAGCGATAGCTCCTTGACACTGAATTCACCTGAACACCATTTCTTGTCCTCGCGTATCTCATTCACTCTTTTCAGCACTGTATCACAAGTGCAAAACTTTAACTGCGCATGCGTGGTAAGGCTGCCTTGGACAGTTTTATGCATTGAAAAATGAAGGAATTGATTTATATGTGGGGTTTAACGTCCCAAAACCACTATATGATTCTGAGAGACGACGTAGTGGAGGGCTCCGGAAATTTAGACCACCTGGGGTTCTTTAACGTGCACCCAAATCTGAGCACACGGAAAATGAAGGAATAACTATATCCAAAGGCTAACTGTTCGACGAATCGTGATCATCGGCACGTTGATGTGCTTGTCTTGTTTTCTATTATTCATCATGTTTTTTTTCCGGCTTACTGTGTGATTATCTGTTTTGTAGAAAAGAATACCTGGCTAGACATTCGTGCAACGAATTAGTTTGCAATTAAGTTTTCTTTGGGGACACTTCAGTTGTCTTCACTTGCGTGGATTCATTCCCGTGTGCTGGAAGAAAAAGTAGAGCCTAGTATTATATTGCACTACATCTGAGCAAGATAAGCTCAGGAGAAAAAAAAAGGAGGCGCCTGCTTAAGCAACGTTTAGCGTGTACATCTCAAGTACTATTTCTAGGTTGGTGTATGTGACGCATAAGATATTGGTGAAAGTCAGAATGTCGAAGATTGCGGGAAACCTTAAAATAAGGCGTTGGTTGTTTCAGAGGTATAAACCATGATTTTAAAGTGCCATTGAACTTGAGCATGTTGTTGATTAATTCAATCATTTACCGACAGACAGACAGACAGACAGACAGACAGACAGACAGACAGACAGACAGACAGACAGACAGACAGACAGACAGACAGACAGACAGATAGATAGATAGATAGATAGATAGATAGATAGATAGATAGATAGATAGATAGATAGATAGATAGATAGATAGTGAAAAAGTATTCACAGTGCGTTCACACTCAAATTATAGACGATATTCCGTTTGACATATAAGCGCCGCCACCTGGGGCTCTCAAACGAAAGTTTTATGTGCGGAGCATTTCATTGGGTCGTGCTCTTGTATGCTGCCGTATGCTTTTGTCGGAGCTGGCGTAAGGCACGCGAAATTACATATTGCCGTTGTGGTGATTTCGCGCAAAAAATGTCTGCTTTCTCGTGCTCGTCGAGCGTTTGATAATGACGTTCATAGAGACAAATTAGAAAGAAAAATAGAAATAGACTTAAAGAAGAAAAAGAACAGAGAAAGACAGGAAGAGAGAGGAGGAAAGAAAGAGAGAAAATCAAACGGAAAGAAGGTTGCCCTATTCGCTTTTGCTTCAGGCTTGGCGTCACTATCGCGAAGAAGACTTATTTTAAAGTTAGGAGCACTTCAGGGGGCTCGGCCGTTGTATGCTGTAATGCGATGTATTATGCTGTCGTCGTCACTTGGTGTAACACTCCATGTGTGGCATATTTAGTGCGCACTGGCTTCCGGAAGCCTTCTTCCTTTTTGTCTTGGAGTCATCATCACGAAAAAAAAAAACTGCGCGTTGCGTAACGCATGCTACACAACGTATACAAATATTTTAAAAAAGGAGATGGTAAGTACGAATTAGAATGACAGGGGAAAAATAGGAATGAAAGTAAAACAAGCAAAAAGAGAGAGAGACATAGAAAAAGAGGAACAACAAAATGGAAGTACTAAGGAAAAAAAACTGTCAAGGAGACAAAGAACTCGAGAGAGGAGAAAAATATAAAACGGAAGAAGAGGAAACAAGGATGTCAGCTCCAATCTCTTATTCAAGCTTGGCCCACCTTGAGCAAAGCTTCCGAAATTTTTATACACATTTATCGCAATGTGAGTCATTGGGATCATGAACTGTGGAATCGACCAACCTGAATCTCGTCTCCAAGCACTGTTTTTTTATTTCTAAATTTTAGCGAAAAAGTTAACAGTTTGATATGGCGGCTCCGTAACTCGTTCGTAAAAGCAGTTTAATAGCGATAACACCTTTGGTTTAACGTCCCAAGGCCACAATATGATTATGCGAGACACCGTAGTGCAGGGCTCCGGATATTTCGACCAACTGTTTTTATTTTTTAAGGTGCACCATATATAAGCAAACGTGTACGCTTCTATCAAAAATGCAGCCTCGGCAGCTAGGATTCGAACCCTCGGCCTTCGCGGTGAAAATATTTTACAGCACGCTGTTGCTGCTGTGAAGTTTCCTCCTGGTACTAAACCTTCCTTTCACTTTCAGCGTCATTGTGCTGTTGCGAATCTCCATACACTAATTTATTATAATATGATCTAGGGTTTTACGTTCAAAAACCATGATATCATTATAAGACCCACCATAGAGGATGGCTTCCGAAAATTCTGACCATTTGGTGTTCTGTAACGTGCACCCGACTTCGCACAGCACAGGGGCCTCAACCCTCTCGCCTCTATTGAAATGTGACCGTCATGACCGAGATCAAACACGCAACCTTCGAGTCAGCAGCAGAGCACCATAATCAATGATTCACCGTGGTGGACAACTCGGCATGCCAGTACTTACTATCTCCACGTTGTGTATATCGAAATTCTGCACCAGCAGCCATACGAAGTCGTTGCCGGGTTTCACGCTTTGCGACTCCCACGTGGGTCCTCGGTCGGAATTTATCTGGACCACGCTGACGCCGATGGTCAGCAGAAAAGTGAGCGTCTCATCCGGATCTTGGTGCTCTTCGAAAACGTGGTAGTCCGCCTGGGTAGGTCCACCCTTGACGTCCTTTTCGAAGCCCAGTAGAACTCTGCGCCCGGTGTTTTAGACAAGAGTGGCACGAATGAAGTGGTAAACCACATAATGAACGCAGTTTCCTTGCTTTAGCTAATCTTTCATTGCAGAATTGCACAAAGTTGGGCGAGTTAATTTGTGTTCATAATGAAAGGAAAAGGGGTGCAGTACTCTAGAACGAGTGCAAAGAATGATATCAAGAAAGGACATGCGCTGTACTGATAGCTGAAGTTTTTATTGAAAAAACGTTCCTGGCCCCGTCGTGATGTTCTAGTTACTTAGGTACTCGGCTGCTGACCCACAGACAGCCGAGTACCTAAGTAACTAGAACACCAGCAGGGATCAAATCCCTGCTGCGGCGGCTGCATTTCCGATGGAGGCGAAAATGTTGTAGGCCCGTGTGTTCAAATTTGTGTGCCAGTTAAAGAACCCCAGGTGGTCGAAACTTTCGGAGCTCTCCACTACGGCATCTCTCATAATCATATATGTTGGTTTTGGACGTTAAACTACACATATCGATCACCCAAAAAGTTCGTTTTATGCAACCAGAATCGTCGCACAAGTTGACAAAAATTGTTCAAAGCAAGCAAAATTGCGATAACAGTAGGAGCATAGTGTTTTTCAAAGAGATATAGATTAGGGAGAACTGCATTTGTTATGTTCCTTCATAGCGGATGAGTTAGTCAAACTATTTAGGTGAGAGGATGACAGGCTGCTGGCTGACTCGTTTTTCTTATTTAGTTATGTGAAGCGTTCAATTATTTCTGCTCTTTTTGTTATCGTGATGCCATGGCGGGATGGTGGTGTCAATAAAATGGGAAATACATCCACGTTAAAGACAACAAGCGGCCAGGTTGGAGGTAAGATTAGATGAGGAGAGGGAGCGCCAGTATTCCTGCAACAATGCATCGACGCACACTTGACCACGCGATCACATAAACACAACCTAGCTTACAAAGTAGATACTTGTGAACATGATAAGCCTTGCATTCGGATTTTACAAACAGACGATATTTGTTGAAGGAGGTAAACTAATCTACACTTTTGTGAGGCTGACATTTAATTAATCTCGGCTGATTTGGAAACATTGGTTAGTTCATGAGGAAATCGATGCAGATATGGCGCTAGAGAGAATTTAGTGATCCAATTCACACAATCGTCAAAAATTTTCTGTATTCTCAGCAGTGTGTATTTGTCTTCGAAAACGTGGTAGTTTGCCTGCGTAGGTCCACCCTTTACGTCCTTTTCGACGCCCAGCAGAACTCTGCGCCCGGTGTTTTAGACAAGAGGGGTGTAACTTTTGACTGAGTGGTATAAAAACACATATGACTAAATAACCATTACTCTTTCAAGCAAACGAGCTTCCCATCCACAAGCTATCGAAAGGAACCTTCTTTCAAAAGGGTTGTTTCAAAGGGTGCTGTTCATGAGCATGCAATTTTTTTGGGACGAAGCTCCTTATTGTCAGGGTTTTTCGCTCCTCCATATGTATGTATGTATGTATGTATGTATGTATGTATGTATGTATGTATGTATGTATGTATGTATGTATGTATGTATGTATGTATGTATGTATGTATGTATGTATGTATGTATGTATGTATGTATGTATGTATGTATGTATGTATGTATGTATGTATGTATGTATGTATGTATGTATGTATGTATGTATGTATGTATGTATGTATGTATGTAGCACCGATGGCACATACCAACTCTAGAGTGGGTATGAGCCGCAGGAGTTTCGAGATGGGAGATGGCGGTACTTGGAGTGTTATCTAGATGGACGCATGGATGGACGGACAGACAGGCTAGCAGACGGATGGACAGATGGACTCATGAACGGACAGATGGATGAACGCATGGATTGATGCAAGGATGGTCGTGCGGACGTTCGGAAGCAAGAACGAGCGGACGGATGGCATGTATGGTCTGACGGATGCTTCGCCCCACTCATCATCATTCACTCCATGGATATGCTGTGGTTTTTTTCTTTTCACGAAGCCACCTATGTTTAAACATGAACTACTTTTGATTCCATCTCACTTGGCGCGCTATGAAACCGAGACTTTTGACTGAGTGGTATAAAAACACATATGACTAAATAACCATTACTCTTTCAAGCAAATGAGCTTCCCAGCCGTGGTGAATGAATTGTGAGCTACGTATAGCAACAGAAAAAATCAAGATGCAAATGTTTTGTCAATGCTCTTTTACTTGGTCTATCTGAGCAAGCGAACTTACAGTGAAACACCAGCCGTCAGTAATTAGCACGGTGTAGGGTATAAACAATAATACCATAGTAATTAGGCACACATTTTCGGAAGAAAGAACTGGATGCGGAACACCAGCGTCGGGAGTTGAACGCATGCCAGAAAAGAACAAAAGTAATAGAATATATCAACAGAATAGAATCAACAGTATACATAAAAAAGAAGCATTAAACTGCAGGTAAACTCTAGAAGAAAAAAAAGAAAAACAATAACTGATAAAGAGAATGCAGACGCAGAGAAAACACAATCGAAAGAATGCTCTGTAGCTCCTACAGTTATGAAAGGGGGTGGAAGCAGCTTCGATTTTTTGTTCCACACGCCTTTATTAAAAGAGTCAGGCTGCAATGAATGCCGCAAAAACAATTTTCCTATTTTGAGCCCAATAAATGGCCATGGTACAGTGAGGCATAAACTTGCGATTTTCAGCACACACACACCCACACACAAAAAAAACCCCGCTAAAATCTTCCAGTGCGTTTACATATTGCAAAAATGGGCAGCAAATGAATGCTCCAGTGTAAAATAAGAGTTAGCAGGTACTGGTTCTGAACCGCCTACCGTTGACGGTGTTCATGAAAGCGTCAGAGGTATGCGCCTGATAAATGTTACTCAGCTTCAGTATAAACCTGCAATATAATTTGCTGAACGCCAGATGCACAGCTGTGCAGAAACCGCAATGCAAGTGCCCTACTGCATAGTTACAGAGAGGGCGGTAAAAAAAAAGGGCGCGTTTCAAAATTAGATCAAGAAAACGCAGCCACCGACTGACCAATATCTGGTGTTCGTACGTGGGCAAACCAGAATAAAATGACGAGGCACAGCCAGACGCCGCTGTCCTAATTATGAAGGAGGAAGCACGGCAGCCATGTCTTGAGGCCCGTTTACTTAGTGGCACGTCATGGAACGCTCGCGGTCGAAATTTCGAGAGCCCTCCACTACGGCGGATATGTGGGGTTTTACGTCCCGAAACCACGCTATGATTATGAGAGACGCTGTAATGGAGGGCTCCGGAAATTTTGACCACCTATGGTTTTTTAACATGAGCCCAAATCTGAGCACACGGGCCTACACTATTTCCGCCTCCATCGGGAATGCAGCCACCGCTGTCGGGATTCAATCCCGCGACCTGCGGGTCAGCAGCCGAGTATCTTAGCCACTAGACCCCACGGCGGGGTGTCCTTCACAACAATGTCTCTCATATGTATGTCATGGTTTCGGAACGGTAAATCCTTACATTTATCATTACGGCATGCCGCACTAAAACGTTTACGTGCGCTGACATCGGGCGATACACTGGCCAGTAGCACCGAAACCTGAGCTCCGCAGGCGAGCCCACCATTGATAGCTTGATTGATTGATTTGTGGGGTTTAACGACCCAAAACAACCATATGATTATGAGAGACGCCGTAGTGGAGGGCTCCGGAAATTTCGACCACCTGGGGTTCTTTTACGTGCACCCAAATCTGAGCACACGGGCCTACCATTGATAGCTTAAATGTGAGGTCATCGATGCACAAGATGCCTGTAACGTGGCGGCTTACGTGACGTCGAGTCAGCATAATCACGCGGTGATTAACTCGCTTCAGCCTGATAGAGACGTCGCTCGAACTTTATCGGCCTCCGTACACGAATAGCGAATAAAGCAAGATGTCATGTTTTGATGACACCAACTTGCATCACTAAAGTTTCGCGTGCCGCCAAGTTCGTGCTCTGACGTGACGTTTCAGTGACGTCAGTGAAAGCCATCTATTCTACTGATGCTGACAAGAAAAAACGAAAACAAGGACGCGCGGCTATGATGGCTCACGTTATGCTGTGATAACATGTGTGTTATACGTTTTAATCTCGAACATCTTATCTAGACAGACTACATTTCTTGCTTCCAAGCATACGGAGGAAGAGCAGGTTTTCTTTTTTTTTCGGTATATAAGGTCTTGACAAGACACAAAGTGGTTTTATTGCTCAATCGCCGTTGAAGGGTGCAACACCCACGACGAAAGCGAGAAGAATGGCCGACCAGAAAACCGATGACCACGATTCCCTGGATAGCGATTGCCGTGACATCCGATCTCGTTTTCCAGGACTGGAAGTATTTTTCCCGTGCGCTGCAATAAGTGGCATAGATCACGAAACACCGAACGAATGCTGTCAACTAATCGAACAGCTGGCCATCTGGAACCAGGCCCTCGGCTATTCTGGTTTTCAGCTTCGGGAGATTACGGTTCCCGGAGAAGTCTCGCTGGTACGCGCGGCCCACGAAGGAGACCAACAGGAACTTCGCAGCCGGGACGCCAGACTCTTGTTCTACTCCCTGTTATCCCAGCACCGGTGTGTCGTAGGCCTCGATCTCGACGACGCCCTGGTCGAAGGAAGTGGGCTCGGAGAGTGCCGAGACCGAGTGATCTGGACGCTCCAACAAAACAACAGCTTGCGGTCGCTAAGCCTCGCCAGTATATTCAACGACTACAGGTAAGCGTGGGTATTGACGAGATCATTGGGGCGTCTTATGTCTGTTGCATTTTTTGCCTACGAACACAATTTATAGTGAAAGGTTACAGTATACCGCAGGATAACTTACGTTCTTGTACAGTATTTCAAGAACAGCTCTGCATGTTGACTCTGAATGTGTCATTTTCAACGCCGGTGATTAGTTACCCGTGGCCGCATCTGAGTGTTTCACCACACTGTGATGGGTGCATTGATGGGGGCAAATAGACACCACTATTACCTATTGCACTTTTAATGCACATCTGGTTCTACAGCGTTGCGCGATCCCCTGGCAGGTATTCTTCTTTTTTTTGCTTTTTAGTGTTACGTTGTGCGGATAATGGCTGCCAGCCGGACCACACCGAGTGAATTAGGTTGTCCAATTTTCGTATTCTTTTATATACGTCATTTTGCTTTATTTCGAATAACAGAACTAAAAGACAGGCTTGAATATCGGACTGTAAAAGGTGGGCGCGTGTGAAGCCTAGCCTGATTTGCGGTCCTGTGATAGGGGATGACTCGACTGCTCTGAACGTAGCTTTGCTAACGCTTGATAACAGCGCTCTGCTGTTCTCGCTTCATTTCACGCCCCGCCGCGCTGGTCTAGTGGCTAAGGTACTCGGCTGCTGACCCGCAGGTCGCGGGTTCAAATCCCAGCTGCGGCGGCTGCATTTCTGATGAAGGCGGAAATGTTGTAGGCCCGTGTGCTCAGATTTGGGTGCACGTTAAAGAACTCCAGGTAGTCGAAATTTCCGGAGCCCTCCACTACGGCGTCTCTCATAATCATATGGTGGTTTTGGGACGTTAAACCCCACATATCAATCAATCGCCCCATTTCACGTCGACAGCACATCGTGAAACCGAGGCTCAGCTGGCCACTCCGTCAACTTAACGCGCACTTGCGACTACGTACAGGCAAACATGCGTGTCTGAAGACCACGATCCATAAACGTGCATCGTGACAGCGTGTGTGTGTTTGGACGAGGTATTGGCAAGTTTGATTAAATTTTCGATGTCAAAGATTATCTATTAGACCAATGATACGCTCCCGTAATATGTAGCGGATAGCCAGCTTGCCCAAGAGCACCACATACCACAACAAATATGTCCCGCTTTTATATTAGAGCATCAATTCTATTTTTTTTTCTCTGTAGGTCTGCATCATAGAAATGCAACCGACACAGCAGTTTATTTTTCTACTGACATGATGCGATTGCGTATGTTCAGTCGCTTTCGAATTACCACTATTGCTCTATATTGGAACACTGGTAAGCATTGGCATGCAGGAAAGGCCTGAAGTGCGTAGTAAATGAAATTTATTTATTTATTCTATTTATTTGACTATACTGCAGCCCAAGTACAGGGCCATAGCAGGAGAGGCTGATTAATACAGGACGAAAACAACACAGCCAAAACAATAATATAAAACTGGAAGACAGGAGAGCATTATGCAGAAAAGCAACACTTTGCATATTACAAAAAAGAACTTGCATATATTCGAAGTGGTTAGTAGCGGCATCAATGAAATATTTCAATGGCAGTGAGCCAATCCTCTCCGGCAGGGAATTCCAGAGTTCTATAGTACATGAAAAAAAAAACTAAATTTGATTGTTTGTACGAGCAAATGAAGACTTTAAGTTCAAGTTGTGGGAGCTGTGGGTGCAAGCTACATCTATAAAATCTGTTGCTACCGCCAAGGATGCCAATGGAAGAGTTGATAAGCGTATATAATAGTTTTAATGATTAGGTATACTGTAACGAGAATGGAACGATACGATGTTTAGTGATTGCAGGGCCTAAGAGGGTGAGAAGTTGTGGCTATAGTCACGGTATATGAAATCGATGACTTAACGTTGGACGCTGTTAAGGATTTTTAGGTCACCTTGTTTGTGAGGGTACCAAACTACAGGTGCGTATTCTAAGGTAGGCCGAATGAACTTCTTTTGCAGTAGTAGTTTGCTACCGCGGGGGGTGATTTAGCCAAGCATGGTGCAAATAAACAAATTGTTTTAGAGCTTTTCCACCGATGTGTTCAAGGTGGTTAGTCCAGGACAGATTTTTTTGTAAGAATCACACCTATAGATATTTATAATATGACACTTTCAAGTTGTGTACCATCCAGATAATAATGAAATGAAAACGAACTCAGCCCATTGGTAAACGTCATGACGACTGTTTTAACACAGTTGACGTTCATCTGCCATGTTTTGCACCAAGTGCTGAAAGAAATGAGCGATTGTGAAAGATGATCTTGAACTGAATTGATGGATTCGTACACTACGCAATCGTCAGCATAGTCCTATCTTAGATGAAATCAATTATATATGAGGAACAATAGCGGGCAAGCACTGATCCCTGCGAACCACTTGACGTGACGTCAACAAGGGAAGGCTCTACTGAATTAAAAGAAACAAATTGTGAGCGATAATGAAGGAAACTGGTGATCCAAGAAACAAGGCGGTTATTATTGAGTATGATGTGTTCAAATTGAAATGATGTGTTTTTGAAGACAGTGCGATTACGTGTCTGATCCGAGATTGACACGAAACAAGTCTGAGATAATAGGGATTTTCAGAATAGCGCACCGCGAGCCCTTGCGACGCGGTCGCTGCCACTGCGCATGCGTCGTAACGCGAGTCGGCGTTCGCGGACCGCACGCACCAAATCCGAAATTGCGTGTGGTAATGGCAGCCCGCATGTGGCCCGCAAACGCTGGTTTCGAGGCTATGGTGTCGCTGCGATCGTGCGTTGCGGTTCGCAGCAGAGCAAACGCTATTCTAATGCTCATATGGCGCCCGCAACGCCCGCAGCGCTTGCAAACGGTATTCCAAAGCTCCCTAAAGACCTTGCATCACTTGAGCTGTGCTGCGTGTGCTGTTGTACATGTCGTATCTAACTTGCGTTTGCAGTTGACCGCTATGAAGCACCTAGCCCAGCGACATAGTTTGATACCTTTCTGTGCAAGCGCAGTTTTGGCTGTCTGAACGGGACCGTGTTGTCGTATCGTTAAGGATTGGCTGTGAGCACGCATTAGGTGATTCACTTGTCTAAACTAAATGAGAACAGTAAGTGGAAGGCACGCAGCTTCAAAGAAAAGACCTCTGAAGATTACAATACGGCTCGAATGATAATTCTGAGTGCAGGTCCGTGTTCGGGCAACTCTTTTTTGAAGCTTAGCCTACTCGCAGTTAGCAACGTAAGATTCATTACATATTGCCGCAGAAATTGTCGGCGCTTAAGTCCTACGTACGCAGGGCTCAAGCGCTGCGTATTCAGAGCCTTCGGGTCGGCAAGCTTAACAAAAACATCCTGTAGCATGACCTGGTCTGGTTTGACTTCTGCCAGCTATGAAGTTGTGGGTGCTGTTTCTGAAATAGTAGCTTGGCATGCTCTTGTTTCTAAACACTTTACCCTTTTTCACGCAAGTCATTGCGTGTGATTTGAATTTAAGTGTGTTGCACGCAGAACAAATGCTTCCTCTTAACACTGTACCCCTACCGCTCTCCTTCAGATTCATCCAGGAGGACTTGTTCTCGGCAATCGGCGCGGCGACGCAACTGCAACGGCTGGATATCACTGCTACCGGAGAAGTGGGGCCTGGCCTGACGGATTTGCTTTGCTCTCTGCTGTACGAGGCGCGTCTGTTGACTTTGTCCATTCTGGGGCTTCATTTCAACGAACAAACTACCGAGCTCCTGCTGGACGCACTGCGGGCGAATACCACACTCGTTGAGCTATCTTTGCACAGCAGCGTTTTGTGGTGTAAAAACTTGGCTGACGTGCCAAAGTTATGCAGTTATCTCGCCTCTAAGGCTTCGCTGCGGCATCTGACCTTAGGCGTGACCCACTGGGAGCCTGTGGAGATGTATAAAGAGATTGAGCATGTGTTGGTGGTGCTGGCAAAAAGCGGCAACTTGCAGACGCTGAAGCTTTCTGGCTTTCTCCTGGATGGAAACTGCGCATGCGCGCTGTCCCGACTCGTGGCCCAACATGGCGGACCGCTGCGAGAACTTGACATCGGTGACTGCAGGTGGACATCGGATGGTTCAGCAAAGAGTGATGACGATGTGACGGACTGGGACCAACCAGGGACCTCCTCTACTGTACCGGTCCACGCCTGGCTGGCGCCATTCGACGATATGACGCAGGTCACGCTTGTGTCCCTCTCGATCAACCTCGAGGGCTGGAAGCCAGACGACTACACGGTGCTTTTTTTCGCCGCTGCTGTCATCGAGTCCCTCAAGACCATTGTGGTTAGCGGTGTGTATCTAAGCGCACTACCGCGAGTATGTCGCACGATTCGTGATGCAGGAGTGGGCGAAAAGGTCCACATGAAGAACGAATACGTGATCAGTCCGGTGACGCTCACTTTGCCCGAAGACTGCCGGGAGCAAATTAACCACATTGTCGTGAGTTCATACATTGATCGGAGCATGGACTTGTTTTGCAAGAGCGTACAGTTCATGTCTTGCTTCCACAACCTAAATACGCTAGGACTCTTCCTCTCCCAAGAAGTTCTTGACGACGTTCCTACCATGAGGTCGTTGTGTAGCTACATAAAAGCTGCCACTCGGCTGAGGGAGCTCGAACTGGGAGGCTGCCATGATCCGCACCTTCACGACTCTCTTAGGGCAGAAAACGAACCCCACAGCCTACTCCTGGACGTTGCCTTCTCCAACCAGGGCCTACGAGCTGTGAGCATTAATCGCGTACACTTTGGCGAGGTCAACATTTGCTTCCTGGTCCAGGCGGTGTTCTCCAACGAGACGATTGACCAGCTCGACGTATCTTCGTCGGACAGTTCGGAGAATGAGGAGTTGTTGCGACTCTTTGCCGCCGGTTTCGAGACCAATCAAACCCTGTTGCGTATTCGCCTTCCTAACTGTGGCGGTGACTATAGCGAAGTCTTGAGAAGAGCCAACGTCGAAGCCATTATGAGTCGTAACGTGGGCTACGTCACGTGCGCCGCGCACTATGTGGCTTGGAATACGGACCAGAGACGGTGCATGAAGGCGCTGCTATGTGTCTCGAAGAGCCCAGCACTCATTGACAAGGTTAAGGAACTCTTGCAGCTTGATGAAGATGACGCGAAAAAATTGGTTGTATCTCGGTTGTCTGAGGCGTCTACAGTTAGATGAAGTTTTTAATACAGTCACATTTCTTTAGCAAGTTCAGTGTGTTGTTAGACAAAGAAGCCCGCTATGCTTTCTGCTGTTTTAAACGTGATTTGTCATTTCGTGTTTTTGGAGTGCTCCTGTAATGTGTGATGTGCATTGCTGTATTGTTTATGTTATATCGTACCCTGTTGACAACAGCCCATGGCTCGGAGCAACGATCTCCATTTTCACTGTAATCTGTACTGGCATCTCTCATTGTTCGCGTGTCACACTTTTTAGAATTGACGATGGTGCAGATTTTTAAATACAAAATAAACGCACTCAGTGCTCTCACTAATCTTGCTTCTGTACTTTTTTTTTAGAGAAAAAGCACATAATAGACAGGGTGCGCCATCTATATTATAGGTCATATTGTATTGTTTGAAAACTCCATCGCTATGGTACTCGGGGTGACGCTCAATCTATAATTACATTCTACCTTCAACACAGATGTCAGTTCGTAGCCATAGCCAAGAACCAATCGGAGCTGAAATTTGTAATAACAGGCGTCCCACAGGGGAGCATATTGGGTCCGTGCTTCTTCATATTGTACACCGATGTCATAGTAAGTGTTGTCCCATCGGCTAAGAGCGTAATTTATGCAGGCGATACCAGCCTGATTTTCAGAGCGACTTATGTTCTAAAATGTCAAACCGCTTGCACCTATAAGAAAATGACTGACAAGTAATCATCTTTATATTAATGTAGTAAAAACAGTCAAAATTGGCAGATCCCACGTACAGTGGGAGTCGATGATATGCCAAGCACGAATTAGAAATGTTGGTATGTCACTTTAAAGTCAGCACAACGTTACGAGGTGGAGGTAAATGATGACGTGCATAACTTTCGTGTAATGATTATCATGTTTGAATGTGTCGTTTACCCTCATCTATTCACGTCACATGATACCAAATTTGTTATATGTGGAGCTAGCGAAACGGCCATGAGCACGGTATGAGCGTGATAAGTTCTCATGTTCTTACATGACATGCGTGTCAGGATTACCATGTTTGCACAAGTCATATATTTTGTCATCCATTGACGTCACATAACACCAAATTTGGTATATGTGGAACTAGTAAAACGGCCGTGAGCACATCATGAAGGGCCCAATATACTACAATGTATGTTGACGCGCGCGCACACTGGGCACAGCGACGCTACCTGACGCCTGGGGCGAACAGCAACCGTCGGGAAGGCCCGACGTTTGCCCCGCTCACATGATGAGCGTGGAATGTAGTAGTGTTGTTACATGACAGGCATGTCATGATTTTCACATTATTGTCTGTCGCTTGTGTTCGCCATGCAATCATGTCATACTATGCCAGTTTTGCAACATGCCTGGTGAACGAAACCACCGCAAGAGCTGCAGGACCATGAAATGTAAATCATGACATTGATGACATACATACAATGGTATTCATATTATGACTAGTCAAATATGTTCTTCATACAGTCATGCTATGCCGTAGCAAGTTCGGTATCGATACGATTATCGAAATGTCCAGGAGAGCGAAAAGTCGTAGGCGGCTGGATAGATAGATAGATGGATAGATACGCTCAAAGTCGCCGAAGTTCGCTAAAAAATGCTTCGCATTTAAAAGCAATTATGGTGCATGCCTGGGGCACCATAACACGTATATATTCTGCATGTGCGTCTCTTACTAGAAAAGGCATTCACAAGTAATTCTAAGGACCATAGCGCTTCTTACGCTATACGCTGACGATGCAATGCTTGCCCGAAAAGGCATGTGCTTCCAACGCTTTGCTAAGACGACTCGGTGGTGGCAGCTGCCCGTCACCTTGCGTTCTACACCTTATCGCCTCCGAGACGGGTGCGCACGCCACGCGCATCGTTTTGCAAGATATCTGCCAGATAGCGCTCATGTCCCACGTGTTACGTGACTGGATTCGCTCGTTTGCTTCCGCTGCACAATCGAGGCCCTCTAACACAGCGCCTCCACAATACCATTCACTGATTTTCTTGCGCAGAACGTCAAATAAACGTTTTGTTCACTCTCTTCCGACGCAGGACTATCGTATTTCGACTGCATTTGTAGCGTGACATGCAGATACGAGGCCAATTTCTGATCGACAATCGCTCAAGCATGAACCATGAAACTTGAGCAATATTTGTGGGCGCTGCGGACGGGGTTGGATTTTGGCCGTTTCGAGTATCGTTTCCGCAGACAAACAGACAAGTCCGCCGACAGGCAGAAAGACAGACCAAAAATTTTGCGTCGAAGGTCCTCAAGAAAGACCATCATCTTCAAAACACCAAGGACACATATATGGACTCAAACACAAGTCGCCTGCGTGCCAGGGCAGTTATCTCCCACTGAACCACGTCGGCGCTTGGAAGTCTTTTCAAAACTGGCTTTAGGCAAGCTTGATGTGCAGGAAAGGAATCGCCCTAATATGAAAAATGAAGCGCTTTAGAACAGCAAAGTAACAACGAAGACTCGCATAATGTGAATCGCAAAACGAGAGGGACCGGTCGTCGAATGCTATAACGCTTTACAAAAGCTTGATATTACTTTTCGTTTCTGGCATAACTCTTCATCTTCATCAGTCACAGAATAAAACAAGAGCACAAAGTTCTTTGCAAGTAGGCAGCTGTTACAACGCTTCTTCGAAGATTGACGAAGGATGGCATATTGAATGCCTGCCTGTTACGCAGTGATTAGGGGCCTAGTGGGTGCCGTGCGGGTGTGCTTGCAGTAAATACCACAAGTGTTCAAAAAAGGCTCTTAAAGGCCGCTGTTCCAGCTTTCGTCGTGACTGCGCTGTGCATTCCGCGCAGGGCTGGCGATTCTCGGTTCCACGTCACCGTCTCTGAAGGATAGTCGTTCCCCTCAATAGTGCAGTGTCTGCCTTCCTCAGTTGCTGACGTGAAAGTCGCGGCTTCGATGATATTGATTGATATGTTCGGTTTAGCGTTCCAAAACCACCACACGATTATGAGAGGCGATTTAGTGAAGTACTCAGGAAATTTCGACCACCTGGGCTTTTCTATCGTCTCTAACGTGCATCCAAACCTGAGCAGACGGGCCTAAAGCATTTCCACCTGAATCGAAAATGCAGCCGCCGCAGCCAGGAAATAAATCCCGCGACCTGCTGGTCAGCAGCCGAGTGCCTTAGCCACTACGCCACAGCGGCGGGGTTGTCGTGGCTTAGGTCTATCTTTTTGGTGGCTGCTGCACATCGTTGAAGATGAAGTGCTTATAGATGTCCGTGCATTCTGCGACATCAGTCTACTATAAAAGGTCCACAAAAACGAAATTTACGGAGCCCTCCTCTGCGACAGGTCCCACAAACATGTTGGTGTTTTAAGCCGTAAATTCTGAGGAATGAGGGATACCATTAAAAGTGATGCAGGCATTAGGCACCCTGCTTTTAAGCGTGCGTGCTCATTGAAATATGCCATCTTGCAGGCAGGGTAGACACCAATATGTTTTTCCTTACAATTTATTTTGTACACTGAACCGGAAGAAAGACTAGGCTGCGATTAATTCGTAGCGTTTGTGCACCAACAGCAAAAAAAAAGAAAATGATAATAATGCAACGAATGGTGGTGAAACAAATCTACATTTTTCTCATCATTCATCTCATATTTACCCGTTGCACAATTCGAACCAAACAAGGCGAAAAAGTGGGTGACCCAGTCATTCCTTTTTTTAAATTTTCTTTTATCGCTTAACATTCCGTTCAGTATGAAGCTGTAGTATTAGATAAGGCGATTGGTTGATCCTCCTTGGCATTATTTAAAGACGTAATTTTACGATTTATTTTGCACCTTCTTTACTTAGTGAAGGCAATATCTAGTATGTAAATTCTGTACACTTCCTGACGGAATCACATGCTTTGACATCACATTATTAGACACATACAATAGTGCGACAGGTCAGGGCTACAAACCACTAACTGTATGTATACACACAGGTAACATTATACAGCTAATAATAGTTATAACTTGTTGTAATAAGGTTTTTTGTGACGTGATTAAGATTTAATGTCGTGACTCGACGGAAATTAATGTGTGCTTCCGAAGCTTTCCAAGTAGTTCTTATCAGAAATGGGCTGACGACATCAAGCAGTGATTTGCATTGCTGAAGATCAAAATTCTCCGCGAATATTCACATCGTTTTAGAGCTTACAAACACCACAGAAATAAAGGGAAGATGATCCGAGCATTTGCGGAAGTTGTTGCATAATGTGTCAGCATATGACGTTTGTGAAAAGACATAGTTGTGTGATAACATGTTTTGTAGACGATAGGATGGAGCTAGCAACTAAATCTTCTGTGGTAATGGCGGTGCGGTGGTAACTTGTTAGCACAGTAACGATCCACTGGCTCAACTGCTAGTGCCGTTGCAATATTACTTTGAAGTACCGTGCTAGTTACAATGCGCTTTTTAACAGCACAGATAACCTGGTCCTGCTCATGGGGGAAGATGAGCCTACTGTAGCTGCCTCACTTGTCGACAACGTGGTACTTTAGATGGTGTAGCCCGGATTAACATGGTGACAATGGTCTACCCTCTATCCCAGTCACTGAGATGAGCATGCTTTCGCACTTTGCAGGGTAACGCTATAAATGGGTGACAATGTCGACTCACCCTTTGAACGCTGGCTTTACGGCTTTGTATTTGCCAGTTATGACAGCTGACCCACCTACACTCATATAACACAGCACAATGCCCTTCCAGCTCACCTGCAAACAAACGTGTGATGGAACGTGATGTGGCAAACTGTGCACTACATCTGCATACACAATAAGACCGTGCTAGTTGCCTGATTCATATTCCCATGCATATGTCCCATTTTTTCTTTACTTTAGAGCGCTTTCCTTCACACTGGTTGAGCAGGTTTTGCACCTATGGCGTGATGTCTTTTTGTTCACATTTGTGAAATCAAACTTAGCTGCTTGTGCCTTTCATGAGCAAGCGTCTGTTGGTCATGATTCATGTTTCTATATTTTGTTCCGTAGTCTTTCCGTGTTTCCAATCGTGCATCGATATTTTGATTGTGCGCTTTTAGACAATAGCTAGTTTACCCAGCCTGCGCGAACCGGCCGCTTGGGGACAGCTGAAATTCTACACATCGCCCGTAAGTCATATCAGATGAATGATTTGCATGAATGTTTTCGTAACAGGCCAACCGACCTGCTATGAGGATTGTTAGTACAGTACTCACGGATTGAAATAGGACACTCTGAACGCGTGGTCGCCGGCACATATAGCGCAGCTCGTGGGTGTTCGGTGAACTTAGCTGTTCGGCGAAAAACCGCTCTGGAATGCGTAAAATAACGTTTTCTTTTACGCAACAAAGCCAGGGCCAGGCCGCCTATGGAAATGTCACGCGTAATCACAGGCCGTACCCAGAAAAAAATTGACTGAAAATCCCGGCTAATGCTTGTCCCGCCATTATGAAGGCCACTTCGAACCGGGCCGGTTTCTCTGGTACTTGGCTACGGAGCCGCGTAACTGACTGAATATAAGCGGATATAATACGACTTGATTTTCTGCCTACTGGCGTGTATTCTAGCCAAAATTTCACTAAGAGTGTACAGTGAACGAGGGCGACACCAGCAGAAAAATCCAGCCGAGAGTGTCCAGATAATTGCTATCGCAATGAAGGTGACCTATGTTCTTTATGAACCCTGAAAACACGACACGCTATGAGCAGCTTCTCTCGTGCTCACGTATGAAATGCGAAGTTTCATTGGAAACTCTGCGTGGTGGCTCCGTCACTCATGCACTAGTGACCACTTTGAATGCTTTCCCGCCTGAACCTACCGCAAATGGGAATATATTGGTTCCTGTAGTCATAGTCACCAAAATTAAACTTATACTCAGTGGTGTACCAACTCTTTCGCGAGTGATGGGGCGGGCAAATCTACTCACTCGTTAGCCGATATATA
>NW_027465315.1:0-31538 GCF_043290135.1 Rhipicephalus microplus | reverse complement strand
AAACTCCACAACTTGAAACTCCACAACTAGATACTCCACAATTGGAAACTCCACAACTAGATAATCCATATCTGGAAACTCCACAACTAGAAACTCCACAACTAGAGACTCAACAACTAGAAACTGCAACACTTGAAACTCCACAGCTCAAAACTCCACAACTTGAAACTCCACAACTAGAAACTCCACAACTTGAGACTCCGCCACTAGAAACTCCACAACTTGAAACTCCACAACTTGAAACTCCACAACTCAAAACTCCACAACTTGAAACTCCACAACTTGAGACTCTGCACCTAGAAACTCCGCAGGTAGAAACTCCACAACTAGAAACTCCACAACTCAAAACTCCACAACTAGAAACTCCACAACTTGAAACTCCACAACTCAAAACTCCACAACTTGAATTCCAAAGCTAGAAACTCCACAACTTGAGACTCCGCAACTAGAAACTCCACAACTTGAAACTCCACAACTCGAAACTCAACAACTAGAAACTCCACAACTAAAAACTCCACAACTGGAAACTCCACAACTTGAGACTCCGCAACTTGAAACTCCACAACTAGATACTCCGCTGTTAAAAACTCCGCAACTAGAAACTCCGCAACTAGAAACTCCACAACTTGAAACTCCACAACTATATACTCCACAACTGGAAACTCCACAACTAGATACTTCAAAACTGGGAACTCCACAACTGGATACTCAATATCTGGAAACTCCACAACTAGAAACTCCACAACTAGAGACTCAACAACTCGAAACTCCACAACTAGAAACTCAACAATTAGAAACTCCACAACCAGACACTCCGCAATTCCACAACTGGAAACTCCACAACTGGAAACTCCACAACTAGATATACCGCAACTAGAAACTCCACAACTAGAGACTCCACAACTTGAAACTCCACAACTAGAAACTCCACAACTAGAAACTCCACAACTAGAAACTCCACAACTACGAACTCCACAAATAGAGACTCGGCTACAAGAAATTTCATGTCTAGAAAGTCCAGAGCTAAAAACTCCACAACTGGAAACTCCACAACTAGAAACTCCACAACTAGAAACTCCACAACTAGAGATTCCGCAACTAGAAACTCCACAACCAGAGACTCTGCAACTAGAAACTCCGCAGCTAGAAACTCCGCATTTAAAAACTCCACAACTTGAGACGCCGCAACTAGAAACTCCACAACTTGAAACTCCACAACTAGAAACTCCACAACTAAAAACTCTACAACTAGAGGCTCCTCAACTAGAGAATTCGCAACTAGAAACTCCAAAACTAGAGACTCTGCACCTAGAAACTCCGCAGCTACAAACTCTACAACTAGAAACTCCACAACTAGAAACTCCACAACTAGAAACTCCACAACTTGAAACTCCACAACTCAAAACTCCACAACTTGAAACAACACAACTAGAAACTCCACAACTTGTGACTCCGCAACTAGAAACTCCACAACTTGAAACTCCACAACTAGAAACTCCACATCCAGAAACTCCACAACTAGAAACTCCACAACTAGAAACTCACAACTAGAAACTCCGCAACTAGAGACTCCACAACTAGAAACTCCACAACTTTAAACTCCACAACTAGAAACTCCACAACTAGAAACTCCGCAACTAGAGACTCCACAATTAGAAATTCCACAACTAGAAACTCTACAACTACAAACTCCACAAATAGAGACTCGGCAACTGGAAATTTTATATGTAGAAACTCCACAACTAAAACCTCCACAACTGGAAACTCCACAACTTGAGACTCCGCAACTTGAAACTCCACAACTAAAAACTCCGCTATTAAAAACTCCGCAACTAGAAACTCCGCAACTAGAAACTCCACAACTTGAAACTCCACAACTAGATACTCCACAATTGGAAACTCCACAACTAGATAATCCATATCTGGAAACTCCACAACTAGAAACTCCACAACTAGAGACTCAACAACTAGAAACTCCAACACTTGAAACTCCACAGCTCAAAACTCCACAACTTGAAACTCCACAACTAGAAACTCCACAACTTGAGACTCCGCCACTAGAAACTCCACAACTAGAAACTCCACAACTAGAAACTGCAAAACTAGAGACTTCACAACTATAAACTCAACAACTAGAAACTCCACAACCAGAAACTCCACAACTAGAAACTCCACAACTAGAAACTTCACAACTAGAAACTCCGCAACTAGAGATTCCACAACTAGAAACTCCACAACTTGAAACTCCACAACTTGAAACTCCACAACTCAAAACTCCACAACTTGAACTCCAAAGCTAGAAACTCCACAACTTGAGACTCCGCAACTAGAAACTCCACAACTTGAAACTCCACAACTAGAAACTCAACAACTAGAAACTCCACAACTAAAAACTCCACAACTGGAAACTCCACAACTTGAGACTCCGCAACTTGAAACTCCACAACTAGAAACTCCGCTGTTAAAAACTCCGCAACTAGAAACTCCGCAACTAGAAACTCCACAACTTGAAACTCCACAACTAGATACTCCACAACTGGAAACTCCACAACTAGATACTTCAAAACTGGGAACTCCACAACAAGATACTCCATATCTGGAAACTCCACAACTAGAAACTCCACAACTAGAGACTCAACAACTCGAAACTCCACAACTAGAAACTCAACAATTAGAAACTCCACAACCAGACACTCCGCAATTCCACAACTGGAAACTCCACAACTGGAAACTCCACAACTAGATACTCCGCAACTAGAAACTCCACAACTAGAGACTCTACAACTTGAAACTCCACAACTAGAAACTCCACAACTAGAAACTCTGCAACAAGAGACTTCACAACTAGAAACTCCACAACTAGAAACTCCACAACTACGAACTCCACATATAAAGACCCGGCTACAACAAATTTCATGTCTAGGAAGTCCAGAGCTAAAAACTCCACAACTGGAAACTCCACAACTAGAAACTCCACAACTAGAAACTCCACAACTAGAGATTCCGCAACTAGAAACTCCACAACCAGAGACTCTGCAACTAGAAACTCCACAACTTGAAACTCCACAACTAGAAACTCCACAACTAAAAACTCTACAACTAGAGGCTCCTCAACTAGAGAATTCGCAACTAGAAACTCCAAAACTAGAGACTCTGCACCTAGAAACTCCGCAGCTAGAAACTCCACAACTAGAAACTCCACAACTCGAAACTCCACAACTAGAAACTCCACAACTTGAAACTCCACAACTCAAAACTCCACAACTTGAAACAACACAACTAGAAACTCCACAACTTGTGACTCCGCAACTAGAAACTCCACAACTTGAAACTCCACAACTAGAAACTCCACATTCAGAAACTCCACAACTAGAAACTCCACAACTAGAAACTCCGCAACTAGAGACTCCACAACTAGAAACTCCACAACTTTAAACTCCACAACTAGACACTCCCCAACTACAAACTCTACAACTAGAAACTCCACAACTAGAAACTCCGCAATTAGAGACTCCACAATTGAAAATTCCACAACTAGAAACTCCACAACTACAAACTCCACAAATAGACACTCGGCAACTAGAAATTCCATATCTAGAAACTCCACAACTACAAACTCCACAAATAGAGACTCGGCAACTAGAAATTCCATATCTAGAAACTCCACAACTAGAAACTGCAAAACTAGAGACTTCACAACTAGAAACTCAACAACTAGAAACTCCACAACTAAAAACTCCACATCTGGAAACTCCACAACTTGAGCCTCCGCAACTTGAAACTCCACAACTAAAAACTCCGCTATTAAAAACTCCGCAACTAGAAACTCCGCAACTAGAAACTCCACAACTTGAAACTCCACAACTAGATACTCCACAATTGGAAACTCCACAACTAGATAATCCATATCTGGAAACTCCACAACTAGAGACTCAACAACTAGAAACTCCAACACTTGAAACTCCACAACTCAAAACTCCACAACTTGAAACTCCACAACTAGAAACTCCACAACTTGAGACTCCGCAACTTGAAACTCCACAACTTGAAACTTCGCAACTAGAAACTCCGCAACTAGGGACTCCACAACTAGAAACTCCACAACTAGAAACTCCACAACTCGAAACTCCACTACTAGATACTCCATAACTGGAAACTCGACAACTAGAAACTCCACATCTAGAGACTCCACAATTTGAAACTCCACAACTAGAGACTCTGCAACTAGAAACTCAACAACTAGATACTCCGCAACGGAACTACTAGAAACTCCACAACTGGAAAATCCACAACTAGATACTCCACAACTAGAAAATCTACAACTAGAAACTCCACAACTATAGACTCCACAACTTGAAACTCCACAAGTTTAAACTCCACAACTTGAGACTCCACAAGTAGAAACTCCACAACTAGAAACTCCACAACTGGAAACTCCCCAACTAGAAACTCCGCAACTAGAAACTCCGCAACAGGAGACTCTACAACTAGAAACTCCACAACTAGAAACTTCAAAACTAGAAACTCCACAACTAGAAACTTCACAACTAGAAACTCCGCAACTAGAGACTCCACAACTAGAAACTCCACAACTTGAAACTCCACAACTAGAAACTCCGCAACTAGAAACTCCACAACTAGAGATTCCGCAACTAGAAACTCCACAACCAGAGACTCTGCAACTAGAAACTCCACAGCTAGAAACTCCGCATTTAAAAACTCCACAACTTGAAACTCCACAACTAGAAACTCCACAACTAAAAACTCTACAACTAGAGGCTCCTCAACTAGAGAATTCGCAACTAGAAACTCCAAAACTAGAGACTCTGCACCTAGAAACTCCGCAGCTAGAAACTCCACAACTAGAAACTCCACAACTCGAAACTCCACAACTTGAAACTCCACAACTTGAAACTCCACAACTCAAAACTCCACAACTTGAAACAACACAACTAGAAACTCCACAACTTGTGACTTCGCAACTAGAAACTCCACAACTTGAAACTCCACAACTAGAAACTCCACATCCAGAAACTCCACAACTAGAAACTCCACAACTAGAAACTCACAACTAGAAACTCCGCAACTAGAAACTCCACAACTGGAAACTCCACTACTAGATACTCCACAACTGGAAACTCGGCAACTAGAAACTCCACAACTAGAGACTCCACAACTTGAAACTCCACAACTAGAGACTCTGCAACTAGAAACTCCACAACTGGAAACTCCACAACTAGATATACCGCAACTAGAAACTCCACAACTAGAGACTCCACAACTTGAAACTCCACAACTAGAAACTCCACAACTAGAAACTCCACAACTAGAAACTCCACAACTACGAACTCCACAAATAGAGACTCGGCTACAAGAAATTTCATGTCTAGAAAGTCCAGAGCTAAAAACTCCACAACTGGAAACTCCACAACTAGAAACTCCACAACTAGAAACTCCACAACTAGAGATTCCGCAACTAGAAACTCCACAACCAGAGACTCTGCAACTAGAAACTCCGCAGCTAGAAACTCCGCATTTAAAAACTCCACAACTTGAGACGCCGCAACTAGAAACTCCACAACTTGAAACTCCACAACTAGAAACTCCACAACTAAAAACTCTACAACTAGAGGCTCCTCAACTAGAGAATTCGCAACTAGAAACTCCAAAACTAGAGACTCTGCACCTAGAAACTCCGCAGCTACAAACTCTACAACTAGAAACTCCACAACTCGAAACTCCACAACTAGAAACTCCACAACTTGAAACTCCACAACTCAAAACTCCACAACTTGAAACAACACAACTAGAAACTCCACAACTTGTGACTCCGCAACTAGAAACTCCACAACTTGAAACTCCACAACTAGAAACTCCACATCCAGAAACTCCACAACTAGAAACTCCACAACTAGAAACTCACAACTAGAAACTCCGCAACTAGAGACTCCACAACTAGAAACTCCACAACTTTAAACTCCACAACTAGAAACTCCACAACTAGAAACTCCGCAACTAGAGACTCCACAATTAGAAATTCCACAACTAGAAACTCTACAACTACAAACTCCACAAATAGAGACTCGGCAACTGGAAATTTTATATGTAGAAACTCCACAACTAAAACCTCCACAACTGGAAACTCCACAACTTGAGACTCCGCAACTTGAAACTCCACAACTAAAAACTCCGCTATTAAAAACTCCGCAACTAGAAACTCCGCAACTAGAAACTCCACAACTTGAAACTCCACAACTAGATACTCCACAATTGGAAACTCCACAACTAGATAATCCATATCTGGAAACTCCACAACTAGAAACTCCACAACTAGAGACTCAACAACTAGAAACTCCAACACTTGAAACTCCACAGCTCAAAACTCCACAACTTGAAACTCCACAACTAGAAACTCCACAACTTGAGACTCCGCCACTAGAAACTCCACAACTAGAAACTCCACAACTAGAAACTGCAAAACTAGAGACTTCACAACTATAAACTCAACAACTAGAAACTCCACAACCAGAAACTCCACAACTAGAAACTCCACAACTAGAAACTTCACAACTAGAAACTCCGCAACTAGAGATTCCACAACTAGAAACTCCACAACTTGAAACTCCACAACTTGAAACTCCACAACTCAAAACTCCACAACTTGAACTCCAAAGCTAGAAACTCCACAACTTGAGACTCCGCAACTAGAAACTCCACAACTTGAAACTCCACAACTAGAAACTCAACAACTAGAAACTCCACAACTAAAAACTCCACAACTGGAAACTCCACAACTTGAGACTCCGCAACTTGAAACTCCACAACTAGAAACTCCGCTGTTAAAAACTCCGCAACTAGAAACTCCGCAACTAGAAACTCCACAACTTGAAACTCCACAACTAGATACTCCACAACTGGAAACTCCACAACTAGATACTTCAAAACTGGGAACTCCACAACAAGATACTCCATATCTGGAAACTCCACAACTAGAAACTCCACAACTAGAGACTCAACAACTCGAAACTCCACAACTAGAAACTCAACAATTAGAAACTCCACAACCAGACACTCCACAATTCCACAACTGGAAACTCCACAACTGGAAACTCCACAACTAGATACTCCGCAACTAGAAACTCCACAACTAGAGACTCTACAACTTGAAACTCCACAACTAGAAACTCCACAACTAGAAACTCTGCAACAAGAGACTTCACAACTAGAAACTCCACAACTAGAAACTCCACAACTACGAACTCCACATATAAAGACCCGGCTACAAGAAATTTCATGTCTAGGAAGTCCAGAGCTAAAAACTCCACAACTGGAAACTCCACAACTAGAAACTCCACAACTAGAAACTCCACAACTAGAGATTCCGCAACTAGAAACTCCACAACCAGAGACTCTGCAACTAGAAACTCCACAACTTGAAACTCCACAACTAGAAACTCCACAACTAAAAACTCTACAACTAGAGGCTCCTCAACTAGAGAATTCGCAACTAGAAACTCCAAAACTAGAGACTCTGCACCTAGAAACTCCGCAGCTAGAAACTCCACAACTAGAAACTCCACAACTCGAAACTCCACAACTAGAAACTCCACAACTTGAAACTCCACAACTCAAAACTCCACAACTTGAAACAACACAACTAGAAACTCCACAACTTGTGACTCCGCAACTAGAAACTCCACAACTTGAAACTCCACAACTAGAAACTCCACATCCAGAAACTCCACAACTAGAAACTCCACAACTAGAAACTCCACAACTAGAAACTCCGCAACTAGAGACTCCACAACTAGAAACTCCACAACTTTAAACTCCACAACTAGACACTCCCCAACTACAAACTCTACAACTAGAAACTCCACAACTAGAAACTCCACAACTAGAAACTCCGCAATTAGAGACTCCACAATTGAAAATTCCACAACTAGAAACTCCACAACTACAAACTCCACAAATAGACACTCGGCAACTAGAAATTCCATATCTAGAAACTCCACAACTACAAACTCCACAAATAGAGACTCGGCAACTAGAAATTCCATATCTAGAAACTCCACAACTAGAAACTGCAAAACTAGAGACTTCACAACTAGAAACTCAACAACTAGAAACTCCACAACTAAAAACTCCACATCTGGAAACTCCACAACTTGAGCCTCCGCAACTTGAAACTCCACAACTAAAAACTCCGCTATTAAAAACTCCGCAACTAGAAACTCCGCAACTAGAAACTCCACAACTTGAAACTCCACAACTAGATACTCCACAATTGGAAACTCCACAACTAGATAATCCATATCTGGAAACTCCACAACTAGAGACTCAACAACTAGAAACTCCAACACTTGAAACTCCACAACTCAAAACTCCACAACTTGAAACTCCACTACTAGAAACTCCACAACTTGAGACTCCGCAACTTGAAACTCCACAACTTGAAACTTCGCAACTAGAAACTCCGCAACTAGGGACTCCACAACTAGAAACTCCACAACTAGAAACTCCACAACTCGAAACTCCACTACTAGATACTCCATAACTGGAAACTCGACAACTAGAAACACCACATCTAGAGACTCCACAATTTGAAACTCCACAACTAGAGACTCTGCAACTAGAAACTCAACAACTAGATACTCCGCAACGGAACTACTAGAAACTCCACAACTGGAAAATCCACAACTAGATACTCCACAACTAGAAAATCTACAACTAGAAACTCCACAACTATAGACTCCACAACTTGAAACTCCACAAGTTTAAACTCCACAACTTGAGACTCCACAAGTAGAAACTCCACAACTAGAAACTCCACAACTGGAAACTCCCCAACTAGAAACTCCGCAACTAGAAACTCCGCAACAGGAGACTCTACAACTAGAAACTCCACAACTAGAAACTTCAAAACTAGAAACTCCACAACTAGAAACTTCACAACTAGAAACTCCGCAACTAGAGACTCCACAACTAGAAACTCCACAACTTGAAACTCCACAACTAGAAACTCCGCAACTAGAAACTCCACAACTAGAGATTCCGCAACTAGAAACTCCACAACCAGAGACTCTGCAACTAGAAACTCCACAGCTAGAAACTCCGCATTTAAAAACTCCACAACTTGAAACTCCACAACTAGAAACTCCATAACTAAAAACTCTACAACTAGAGGCTCCTCAACTAGAGAATTCGCAACTAGAAACTCCAAAACTAGAGACTCTGCACCTAGAAACTCCGCAGCTAGAAACTCCACAACTAGAAACTCCACAACTCGAAACTCCACAACTTGAAACTCCACAACTTGAAACTCCACAACTCAAAACTCCACAACTTGAAACAACACAACTAGAAACTCCACAACTTGTGACTTCGCAACTAGAAACTCCACAACTTGAAACTCCACAACTAGAAACTCCACATCCAGAAACTCCACAACTAGAAACTCCACAACTAGAAACTCACAACTAGAAACTCCGCAACTAGAAACTCCACAACTGGAAACTCCACTACTAGATACTCCACAACTGGAAACTCGGCAACTAGAAACTCCACAACTAGAGACTCCACAACTTGAAACTCCACAACTAGAGACTCTGCAACTAGAAACTCCACAACTCAAAACTCCACAACTGGAAACTCCACAACTAGAAACTCCACAGCTTGAGACTCCGCAACTTGAAACTCCACAACTTGAAACTTCGCAACTAGAAACTCCGCAACTAGGGACTCCACAACTAGAAACTCCACAACTAGAAACTCCACAACTCGAAACTCCACTACTAGATACTCCATAACTGGAAACTCGACAACTAGAAACTCCACATCTAGAGACTCCACAATTTGAAACTCCACAACTAGAGACTCTGCAACTAGAAACTCAACAACTACATACTCCGCAACGGAACTACTAGAAACTCCACAACTGGAAAATCCACAACTAGATACTCCACAACTAGAAAATCTACAACTAGAAACTCCACAACTATAGACTCCATAACTAGAAACTCCACAAGTTTAAACTCCACAACTTGAGACTCCACAAGTAGAAACTCCACAACTAGAAACTCCACAACTGGAAACTCCCCAACTAGAAACTCCACAACTAGAAACTCCGCAACAGGAGACTCTACAACTAGAAACTCCACAACTAGAAACTTCAAAACTAGAAACTCCACAACTAGAAACTTCACAACTAGAAACTCCGCAACTAGAGACTCCACAACTAGAAACTCCACAACTTGAAACTCCACAACTAGAAACTCCGCAACTAGAAACTCCACAACTAGAGATTCCGCAACTAGAAACTCCACAACCAGAGACTCTGCAACTAGAAACTCCACAGCTAGAAACTCCGCATTTAAAAACTCCACAACTTGAAACTCCACAACTAGAAACTCCACAACTAAAAACTCTACAACTAGAGGCTCCTCAACTAGAGAATTCGCAACTAGAAACTCCAAAACTAGAGACTCTGCACCTAGAAACTCCGCAGCTAGAAACTCCACAACTAGAAACTCCACAACTCGAAACTCCACAACTAGAAACTCCACAACTTGAAACTCCACAACTCAAAACTCCACAACTTGAAACAACACAACTAGAAACTCCACAACTTGTGACTTCGCAACTAGAAACTCCACAACTTGAAACTCCACAACTAGAAACTCCACATCCAGAAACTCCACAACTAGAAACTCCACAACTAGAAACTCACAACTAGAAACTCCGCAACTAGAGACTCCACAACTAGAAACTCCACAACTTTAAACTCCACAACTAGAGACTCCACAACTACAAACTCCACAACTAGAAACTCCACAACTAGAAACTCCACAACTAGAAACTCCGCAACTAGAGACTCCACAATTAGAAATTCCACAACTAGAAACTCCACAACTACAAACTCCACAAATAGAGACTCGGCAACTAGAAATTCCATATCTAGAAACTCCACAACTAAAAACTCCACAACTGGAAACTCCACAACTTGAGACTCCGCAACTTGAAACTCCACAACTAAAAACTCCGCTATTAAAAACTCCGCAACTAGAAACTCCGCAACTAGAAACTCCACAACTTGAAACTCCACAACTAGATACTCCACAATTGGAAACTCCACAACTAGATAATCCATATCTGGAAACTCCACAACTAGAAACTCCACAACTAGAGACTCAACAACTAGAAACTCCAACACTTGAAACTCCACAGCTCAAAACTCCACAACTTGAAACTCCACAACTAGAAACTCCACAACTTGAGACTCCGCCACTAGAAACTCCACAACTTAAAACTCCACAACTAGAAACTCCACAACTAGAAACTGCAAAACTAGAGACTTCACAACTAGAAACTCAACAACTAGAAACTCCACAACCAGAAACTCCACAACTAGAAACTCCACAACTAGAAACTTCACAACTAGAAACTCCGCAACTAGAGACTCCACAACTAGAAACTCCACAACTTGAAACTCCACAACTCAAAACTCCACAACTTGAAACTCCACAACTTGAGACTCTGCACCTAGAAACTCCGCAGGTAGAAACTCCACAACTAGAAACTCCACAACTCAAAACTCCACAACTAGAAACTCCACAACTTGAAACTCCACAACTCAAAACTCCACAACTTGAATTCCAAAGCTAGAAACTCCACAACTTGAGACTCCGCAACTAGAAACTCCACAACTTGAAACTCCACAACTCGAAACTCAACAACTAGAAACTCCACAACTAAAAACTCCACAACTGGAAACTCCACAACTTGAGACTCCGCAACTTGAGACTCCGCAACTTGAAACTCCACAACTAGAAACTCCGCTGTTAAAAACTCCGCAACTAGAAACTCCGCAACTAGAAACCCCACAACTTGAAACTCCACAACTATATACTCCACAACTGGAAACTCCACAACTAGATACTTCAAAACTGGGAACTCCACAACTGGATACTCAATATCTGGAAACTCCACAACTAGAAACTCCACAACTAGAGACTCAACAACTCGAAACTCCACAACTAGAAACTCAACAATTAGAAACTCCACAACCAGACACTCCGCAATTCCACAACTGGAAACTCCACAACTGGAAACTCCACAACTAGATATACCGCAACTAGAAACTCCACAACTAGAGACTCCACAACTTGAAACTCCACAACTAGAAACTCCACAACTAGAAACTCCACAACTAGAAACTCCACAACTACGAACTCCACAAATAGAGACTCGGCTACAAGAAATTTCATGTCTAGAAAGTCCAGAGCTAAAAACTTCACAACTGGAAACTCCACAACTAGAAACTCCACAACTAGAAACTCCACAACTAGAGATTCCGCAACTAGAAACTCCACAACCAGAGACTCTGCAACTAGAAACTCCGCAGCTAGAAACTCCGCATTTAAAAACTCCACAACTTGAGACGCCGCAACTAGAAACTCCACAACTTGAAACTCCACAACTAGAAACTCCACAACTAAAAACTCTACAACTAGAGGCTCCTCAACTAGAGAATTCGCAACTAGAAACTCCAAAACTAGAGACTCTGCACCTAGAAACTCCGCAGCTACAAACTCTACAACTAGAAACTCCACAACTCGAAACTCCACAACTAGAAACTCCACAACTTGAAACTCCACAACTCAAAACTCCACAACTTGAAACAACACAACTAGAAACTCCACAACTTGTGACTCCGCAACTAGAAACTCCACAACTTGAAACTCCACAACTAGAAACTCCACATCCAGAAACTCCACAACTAGAAACTCCACAACTAGAAATTCACAACTAGAAACTCCGCAACTAGAGACTCCACAACTAGAAACTCCACAACTTTAAACTCCACAACTAGAAACTCCACAACTAGAAACTCCGCAACTAGAGACTCCACAATTAGAAATTCCACAACTAGAAACTCTACAACTACAAACTCCACAAATAGAGACTCAGCAACTGGAAATTTTATATGTAGAAACTCCACAACTAAAACCTCCACAACTGGAAACTCCACAACTTGAGACTCCGCAACTTGAAACTCCACAACTAAAAACTCCGCTATTAAAAACTCCGCAACTAGAAACTCCGCAACTAGAAACTCCACAACTTGAAACTCCACAACTAGATACTCCACAATTGGAAACTCCACAACTAGATAATCCATATCTGGAAACTCCACAACTAGAAACTCCACAACTAGAGACTCAACAACTAGAAACTCCAACACTTGAAACTCCACAGCTCAAAACTCCACAACTTGAAACTCCACAACTAGAAACTCCACAACTTGAGACTCCGCCACTAGAAACTCCACAACTAGAAACTCCACAACTAGAAACTGCAAAACTAGAGACTTCACAACTATAAACTCAACAACTAGAAACTCCACAACCAGAAACTCCACAACTAGAAACTCCACAACTAGAAACTTCACAACTAGAAACTCCGCAACTAGAGATTCCACAACTAGAAACTCCACAACTTGAAACTCCACAACTTGAAACTCCACAACTCAAAACTCCACAACTTGAACTCCAAAGCTAGAAACTCCACAACTTGAGACTCCGCAACTAGAAACTCCACAACTTGAAACTCCACAACTAGAAACTCAACAACTAGAAACTCCACAACTAAAAACTCCACAACTGGAAACTGCACAACTTGAGACTCCGCAACTTGAAACTCCACAACTAGAAACTCCGCTGTTAAAAACTCCGCAACTAGAAACTCCGCAACTAGAAACTCCACAACTTGAAACTCCACTACTAGATACTCCATAACTGGAAACTCGACAACTAGAAACTCCACATCTAGAGACTCCACAATTTGAAACTCCACAACTAGAGACTCTGCAACTAGAAACTCAACAACTAGATACTCCGCAACGGAACTACTAGAAACTCCACAACTAGAAACTCCACAACTCGAAACTCCACAACTAGAAACTCCACAAATTGAAACTCCACAACTCAAAACTCCACAACTTGAAACAACACAACTAGAAACTCCACAACTTGTGACTTCGCAACTAGAAACTCCACAACTTGAAACTCCACAACTAGAAACTCCACATCCAGAAACTCCACAACTAGAAACTCTACAACTAGAAACTCACAACTAGAAACTCCGCAACTAGAGACTCCACAACAAGAAACTCCACAACTTTAAACTCCACAACTAGAAACTCCACAACTACAAACTCCACAACTAGAAACTCCACAACTAGAAACTCCACAACTAGAAACTCCGCAACTAGAGACTCCACAATTAGAAATTCCCCAACTAGAAACTCCACAACTACAAACTCCACAAATAGAGACTCGGCAACTAGAAATTCCATATCTAGAAACTCCACAACTAAAAACTCCACAACTGGAAACTCCACAACTTGAGACTCCGCAACTTGAAACTCCACAACTAAAAACTCCGCTATTAAAAACTCCGCAACTAGAAACTCCGCAACTAGAAACTCCACAACTTGAAACTCCACAACTAGATACTCCACAATTGGAAACTCCACAACTAGATAATCCATATCTGGAAACTCCTCAACTAGAAACTCCACAACTAGAGACTCAACAACTAGAAACTCCAACACTTGAAACTCCACAGCTCAAAACTCCACAACTTGAAACTCCACAACTAGAAACTCCACAACTTGAGACTCCGCCACTAGAAACTCCACAACTTGAAACTCCACAACTAGAAACTCCACAACTAGAAACTGCAAAACTAGAGACTTCACAACTAGAAACTCAACAACTAGAAACTCCACAACCAGAAACTCCACAACTAGAAACTCCACAACTAAAAACTCCACAACTGGAAACTCCACAACTTGAGAATCCGCAACTTGAAACTCCACAACTAGAAAATCCGCTGTTAAAAACTCCGCAACTAGAAACTCCGCAACTAGAAACTCCACAACTTGAAACTCCACAACTAGATACTCCACAACTGGAAACTCCACAACTAGATACTTCAAAACTGGGAACTCCACAATAAGATACTCCATATCTGGAAACTCCACAACTAGAAACTCCACAACTAGAGACTCAACAACTCGAAACTCCACAACTAGAAACTCAACAATTAGAAACTCCACAACCAGACACTCCGCAATTCCACAACTGGAAACTCCACAACTGGAAACTCCACAACTAGATACTCCGCAACTAGAAACTCCACAACTAGAGACTCTACAACTCAAAACTCCACAACTTGAAACAACACAACTAGAAACTCCACAACTTCTGACTTCGCAACTAGAAACTCCACAACTTGAAACTCCACAACTAGAAACTCCACATCCAGAAACTCCACAACTAGAAACTCCACAACTAGAAACTCACAACTAGAAACTCCGCAACTAGAGACTCCACAACTAGAAACTCCACAACTTTAAACTCCACAACTAGAAACTCCACAACTACAAACTCCACAACTAGAAACTCCACAACTACAAACTCCACAACTAGAAACTCCACAACTAGAAACTCCACAACTAGAAACTCCGCAACTAGAGACTCCACAATTAGAAATTCCACAACTAGAAACTCCACAACTACAAACTCCACAAATAGAGACTCGGCAACTAGAAATTCCATATCTAGAAACTCCACAACTAAAAACTCCACAACTGGAAACTCCACAACTTGAGACTCCGCAACTTGAAACTCCACAACTAAAAACTCCGCTATTAAAAACTCCGCAACTAGAAACTCCGCAACTAGAAACTCCACAACTTGAAACTCCACAACTAGATACTCCACAATTGGAAACTCCACAACTAGATAATCCATATCTGGAAACTCCACAACTAGAAACTCCACAACTAGAGACTCAACAACTAGAAACTCCAACACTTGAAACTCCACAGCTCAAAACTCCACAACTTGAAACTCCACAACTAGAAACTCCACAACTTGAGACTCCGCCACTAGAAACTCCACAACTAGAAACTCCACAACTAGAAACTGCAAAACTAGAGACTTCACAACTAGAAACTCAACAACTAGAAACTCCACAACCAGAAACTCCACAACTAGAAACTCCACAACTAGAAACTTCACAACTAGAAACTCCGCAACTAGAGACTCCACAACTAGAAACTCCAACACTTGAAACTCCACAACTCAAAACTCCACAACTTGAAACTCCACAACTTGAGACTCTGCACCTAGAAACTCCGCAGGTAAAAACTCCACAACTCAAAACTCCACAACTAGAAACTCCGCAACTAGAAACTCCACAACTTGATACTCCACAACTAGATACTCCACAATTGGAAACTCCACAACTAGATAATCCATGTCTGGAAAATCCACAACTAGAGACTCAACAACTAGAAACTCCAACACTTGAAACTCCACAACTCAAAACTCCACAACTTGAAACTCCACAACTAGAAACTCCACAACTTGAGACTCTGCCACTAGAAACTCCACAACTTGAAACTCCACAACTAGAAACTCCACAACTAGAAACTTCACAACTAGAAACTCCACAACTTGAAACTCCACAACTCAAAACTCCACAACTTGAAACTCCACAACTTGAGACTCTGCACCTAGAAACTCCGCAGCTAGAAACTTCACAACTAGAAACTCCACAACTCGAAACTCCACAACTTGAAACTCCACAACTCAAAACTCCACAACTAGAGATTCCGCAACTAGAAACTCCACAACCAGAGACTCTGCAACTAGAAACTCCACAGCTAGAAACTCCGCATTTAAAAACTCCACAACTTGAAACTCCACAACTAGAAACTCCACAACTAAAAACTCTACAACTAGAGGCTCCTCAACTAGAGAATTCGCAACTAGAAACTCCAAAACTAGAGACTCTGCACCTAGAAACTCCGCAGCTAGAAACTCCACAACTAGAAACTCCACAACTCGAAACTCCACAACTAGAAACTCCACAAATTGAAACTCCACAACTCAAAACTCCACAACTTGAAACAACACAACTAGAAACTCCACAACTTGTGACTTCGCAACTAGAAACTCCACAACTTGAAACTCCACAACTAGAAACTCCACATCCAGAAACTCCACAACTAGAAACTCTACAACTAGAAACTCACAACTAGAAACTCCGCAACTAGAGACTCCACAACAAGAAACTCCACAACTTTAAACTCCACAACTAGAAACTCCACAACTACAAACTCCACAACTAGAAACTCCGCAACTAGAGACTCCACAATTAGAAATTCCCCAACTAGAAACTCCACAACTACAAACTCCACAAATAGAGACTCGGCAACTAGAAATTCCATATCTAGAAACTCCACAACTAAAAACTCCACAACTGGAAACTCCACAACTTGAGACTCCGCAACTTGAAACTCCACAACTAAAAACTCCGCTATTAAAAACTCCGCAACTAGAAACTCCGCAACTAGAAACTCCACAACTTGAAACTCCACAACTAGATACTCCACAATTGGAAACTCCACAACTAGATAATCCATATCTGGAAACTCCTCAACTAGAAACTCCACAACTAGAGACTCAACAACTAGAAACTCCAACACTTGAAACTCCACAGCTCAAAACTCCACAACTTGAAACTCCACAACTAGAAACTCCACAACTTGAGACTCCGCCACTAGAAACTCCACAACTTGAAACTCCACAACTAGAAACTCCACAACTAGAAACTGCAAAACTAGAGACTTCACAACTAGAAACTCAACAACTAGAAACTCCACAACCAGAAACTCCACAACTAGAAACTCCACAACTAAAAACTCCACAACTGGAAACTCCACAACTTGAGACTCCGCAACTTGAAACTCCACAACTAGAAACTCCGCTGTTAAAAACTCCGCAACTAGAAACTCCGCAACTAGAAACTCCACAACTTGAAACTCCACAACTAGATACTCCACAACTGGAAACTCCACAACTAGATACTTCAAAACTGGGAACTCCACAACAAGATACTCCATATCTGGAAACTCCACAACTAGAAACTCCACAACTAGAGACTCAACAACTCGAAACTCCACAACTAGAAACTCAACAATTAGAAACTCCACAACCAGACACTCCGCAATTCCACAACTGGAAACTCCACAACTGGAAACTCCACAACTAGATACTCCGCAACTAGAAACTCCACAACTAGAGACTCTACAACTCAAAACTCCACAACTTGAAACAACACAACTAGAAACTCCACAACTTGTGACTTCGCAACTAGAAACTCCACAACTTGAAACTCCACAACTAGAAACTCCACATCCAGAAACTTCACAACTAGAAACTCCACAACTAGAAACTCACAACTAGAAACTCCGCAACTAGAGACTCCACAACTAGAAACTCCACAACTTTAAACTCCACAACTAGAAACTCCACAACTACAAACTCCACAACTAGAAACTCCACAACTAGAAACTCCACAACTAGAAACTCCGCAACTAGAGACTCCACAATTAGAAATTCCACAACTAGAAACTCCACAACTACAAACTCCACAAATAGAGACTCGGCAACTAGAAATTCCATATCTAGAAACTCCACAACTAAAAACTCCACAACTGGAAACTCCACAACTTGAGACTCCGCAACTTGAAACTCCACAACTAAAAACTCCGCTATTAAAAACTCCGCAACTAGAAACTCCGCAACTAGAAACTCCACAACTTGAAACTCCACAACTAGATACTCCACAATTGGAAACTCCACAACTAGATAATCCATATCTGGAAACTCCACAACTAGAAACTCCACAACTAGAGACTCAACAACTAGAAACTCCAACACTTGAAACTCCACAGCTCAAAACTCCACAACTTGAAACTCCACAACTAGAAACTCCACAACTTGAGACTCCGCCACTAGAAACTCCACAACTAGAAACTCCACAACTAGAAACTGCAAAACTAGAGACTTCACAACTAGAAACTCAACAACTAGAAACTCCACAACCAGAAACTCCACAACTAGAAACTCCACAACTAGAAACTTCACAAATAGAAACTCCGCAACTAGAGACTCCACAACTAGAAACTCCAACACTTGAAACTCCACAACTCAAAACTCCACAACTTGAAACTCCACAACTTGAAACTCCACAACTTGAGACTCTGCACCTAGAAACTCCGCAGGTAGAAACTCCACAACTAGAAACTCCACAACTCAAAACTCCACAACTAGAAACTCCACAACTTGAAACTCCACAACTCAAAACTCCACAACTTGAATTCCAAAGCTAGAAACTCCACAACTTGAGACTCCGCAACTAGAAACTCCACAACTTGAAACTCCACAACTCGAAACTCAACAACTAGAAACTCCACAACTAAAAACTCCACAACTGGAAACTCCACAACTTGAGACTCCGCAACTTGAGACTCCGCAACTTGAAACTCCACAACTAGAAACTCCGCTGTTAAAAACTCCGCAACTAGAAACTCCGCAACTAGAAACCCCACAACTTGAAACTCCACAACTATATACTCCACAACTGGAAACTCCACAACTAGATACTTCAAAACTGGGAACTCCACAACTGGATACTCAATATCTGGAAACTCCACAACTAGAAACTCCACAACTAGAGACTCAACAACTCGAAACTCCACAACTAGAAACTCAACAATTAAAAACTCCACAACCAGACACTCCGCAATTCCACAACTGGAAACTCCACAACTGGAAACTCCACAACTAGATATACCGCAACTAGAAACTCCACAACTAGAGACTCCACAACTTGAAACTCCACAACTAGAAACTCCACAACTAGAAACTCCACAACTAGAAACTCCACAACTACGAACTCCACAAATAGAGACTCGGCTACAAGAAATTTCATGTCTAGAAAGTCCAGAGCTAAAAACTTCACAACTGGAAACTCCACAACTAGAAACTCCACAACTAGAAACTCCACAACTAGAGATTCCGCAACTAGAAACTCCACAACCAGAGACTCTGCAACTAGAAACTCCGCAGCTAGAAACTCCGCATTTAAAAACTCCACAACTTGAGACGCCGCAACTAGAAACTCCACAACTTGAAACTCCACAACTAGAAACTCCACAACTAAAAACTCTACAACTAGAGGCTCCTCAACTAGAGAATTCGCAACTAGAAACTCCAAAACTAGAGACTCTGCACCTAGAAACTCCGCAGCTACAAACTCTACAACTAGAAACTCCACAACTCGAAACTCCACAACTAGAAACTCCACAACTTGAAACTCCACAACTCAAAACTCCACAACTTGAAACAACACAACTAGAAACTCCACAACTTGTGACTCCGCAACTAGAAACTCCACAACTTGAAACTCCACAACTAGAAACTCCACATCCAGAAACTCCACAACTAGAAACTCCACAACTAGAAATTCACAACTAGAAACTCCGCAACTAGAGACTCCACAACTAGAAACTCCACAACTTTAAACTCCACAACTAGAAACTCCACAACTAGAAACTCCGCAACTAGAGACTCCACAATTAGAAATTCCACAACTAGAAACTCTACAACTACAAACTCCACAAATAGAGACTCGGCAACTGGAAATTTTATATGTAGAAACTCCACAACTAAAACCTCCACAACTGGAAACTCCACAACTTGAGACTCCGCAACTTGAAACTCCACAACTAAAAACTCCGCTATTAAAAACTCCGCAACTAGAAACTCCGCAACTAGAAACTCCACAACTTGAAACTCCACAACTAGATACTCCACAATTGGAAACTCCACAACTAGATAATCCATATCTGGAAACTCCACAACTAGAAACTCCACAACTAGAGACTCAACAACTAGAAACTCCAACACTTGAAACTCCACAGCTCAAAACTCCACAACTTGAAACTCCACAACTAGAAACTCCACAACTTGAGACTCCGCCACTAGAAACTCCACAACTAGAAACTCCACAACTAGAAACTGCAAAACTAGAGACTTCACAACTATAAACTCAACAACTAGAAACTCCACAACCAGAAACTCCACAACTAGAAACTCCACAACTAGAAACTTCACAACTAGAAACTCCGCAACTAGAGATTCCACAACTAGAAACTCCACAACTTGAAACTCCACAACTTGAAACTCCACAACTCAAAACTCCACAACTTGAACTCCAAAGCTAGAAACTCCACAACTTGAGACTCCGCAACTAGAAACTCCACAACTTGAAACTCCACAACTAGAAACTCAACAACTAGAAACTCCACAACTAAAAACTCCACAACTGGAAACTGCACAACTTGAGACTCCGCAACTTGAAACTCCACAACTAGAAACTCCGCTGTTAAAAACTCCGCAACTAGAAACTCCGCAACTAGAAACTCCACTACTAGATACTCCATAACTGGAAACTCGACAACTAGAAACTCCACATCTAGAGACTCCACAATTTGAAACTCCACAACTAGAGACTCTGCAACTAGAAACTCAACAACTAGATACTCCGCAACGGAACTACTAGAAACTCCACAACTAGAAACTCCACAACTCGAAACTCCACAACTAGAAACTCCACAAATTGAAACTCCACAACTCAAAACTCCACAACTTGAAACAACACAACTAGAAACTCCACAACTTGTGACTTCGCAACTAGAAACTCCACAACTTGAAACTCCACAACTAGAAACTCCACATCCAGAAACTCCACAACTAGAAACTCTACAACTAGAAACTCACAACTAGAAACTCCGCAACTAGAGACTCCACAACAAGAAACTCCACAACTTTAAACTCCACAACTAGAAACTCCACAACTACAAACTCCACAACTAGAAACTCCACAACTAGAAACTCCACAACTAGAAACTCCGCAACTAGAGACTCCACAATTAGAAATTCCCCAACTAGAAACTCCACAACTACAAACTCCACAAATAGAGACTCGGCAACTAGAAATTCCATATCTAGAAACTCCACAACTAAAAACTCCACAACTGGAAACTCCACAACTTGAGACTCCGCAACTTGAAACTCCACAACTAAAAACTCCGCTATTAAAAACTCCGCAACTAGAAACTCCGCAACTAGAAACTCCACAACTTGAAACTCCACAACTAGATACTCCACAATTGGAAACTCCACAACTAGATAATCCATATCTGGAAACTCCTCAACTAGAAACTCCACAACTAGAGACTCAACAACTAGAAACTCCAACACTTGAAACTCCACAGCTCAAAACTCCACAACTTGAAACTCCACAACTAGAAACTCCACAACTTGAGACTCCGCCACTAGAAACTCCACAACTTGAAACTCCACAACTAGAAACTCCACAACTAGAAACTGCAAAACTAGAGACTTCACAACTAGAAACTCAACAACTAGAAACTCCACAACCAGAAACTCCACAACTAGAAACTCCACAACTAAAAACTCCACAACTGGAAACTCCACAACTTGAGACTCCGCAACTTGAAACTCCACAACTAGAAAATCCGCTGTTAAAAACTCCGCAACTAGAAACTCCGCAACTAGAAACTCCACAACTTGAAACTCCACAACTAGATACTCCACAACTGGAAACTCCACAACTAGATACTTCAAAACTGGGAACTCCACAATAAGATACTCCATATCTGGAAACTCCACAACTAGAAACTCCACAACTAGAGACTCAACAACTCGAAACTCCACAACTAGAAACTCAACAATTAGAAACTCCACAACCAGACACTCCGCAATTCCACAACTGGAAACTCCACAACTGGAAACTCCACAACTAGATACTCCGCAACTAGAAACTCCACAACTAGAGACTCTACAACTCAAAACTCCACAACTTGAAACAACACAACTAGAAACTCCACAACTTCTGACTTCGCAACTAGAAACTCCACAACTTGAAACTCCACAACTAGAAACTCCACATCCAGAAACTCCACAACTAGAAACTCCACAACTAGAAACTCACAACTAGAAACTCCGCAACTAGAGACTCCACAACTAGAAACTCCACAACTTTAAACTCCACAACTAGAAACTCCACAACTACAAACTCCACAACTAGAAACTCCACAACTACAAACTCCACAACTAGAAACTCCACAACTAGAAACTCCACAACTAGAAACTCCGCAACTAGAGACTCCACAATTAGAAATTCCACAACTAGAAACTCCACAACTACAAACTCCACAAATAGAGACTCGGCAACTAGAAATTCCATATCTAGAAACTCCACAACTAAAAACTCCACAACTGGAAACTCCACAACTTGAGACTCCGCAACTTGAAACTCCACAACTAAAAACTCCGCTATTAAAAACTCCGCAACTAGAAACTCCGCAACTAGAAACTCCACAACTTGAAACTCCACAACTAGATACTCCACAATTGGAAACTCCACAACTAGATAATCCATATCTGGAAACTCCACAACTAGAAACTCCACAACTAGAGACTCAACAACTAGAAACTCCAACACTTGAAACTCCACAGCTCAAAACTCCACAACTTGAAACTCCACAACTAGAAACTCCACAACTTGAGACTCCGCCACTAGAAACTCCACAACTAGAAACTCCACAACTAGAAACTGCAAAACTAGAGACTTCACAACTAGAAACTCAACAACTAGAAACTCCACAACCAGAAACTCCACAACTAGAAACTCCACAACTAGAAACTTCACAACTAGAAACTCCGCAACTAGAGACTCCACAACTAGAAACTCCAACACTTGAAACTCCACAACTCAAAACTCCACAACTTGAAACTCCACAACTTGAGACTCTGCACCTAGAAACTCCGCAGGTAAAAACTCCACAACTCAAAACTCCACAACTAGAAACTCCGCAACTAGAAACTCCACAACTTGATACTCCACAACTAGATACTCCACAATTGGAAACTCCACAACTAGATAATCCATGTCTGGAAAATCCACAACTAGAGACTCAACAACTAGAAACTCCAACACTTGAAACTCCACAACTCAAAACTCCACAACTTGAAACTCCACAACTAGAAACTCCACAACTTGAGACTCCGCCACTAGAAACTCCACAACTTGAAACTCCACAACTAGAAACTCCACAACTAGAAACTTCACAACTAGAAACTCCACAACTTGAAACTCCACAACTCAAAACTCCACAACTTGAAACTCCACAACTTGAGACTCTGCACCTAGAAACTCCGCAGCTAGAAACTTCACAACTAGAAACTCCACAACTCGAAACTCCACAACTTGAAACTCCACAACTCAAAACTCCACAACTAGAGATTCCGCAACTAGAAACTCCACAACCAGAGACTCTGCAACTAGAAACTCCACAGCTAGAAACTCCGCATTTAAAAACTCCACAACTTGAAACTCCACAACTAGAAACTCCACAACTAAAAACTCTACAACTAGAGGCTCCTCAACTAGAGAATTCGCAACTAGAAACTCCAAAACTAGAGACTCTGCACCTAGAAACTCCGCAGCTAGAAACTCCACAACTAGAAACTCCACAACTCGAAACTCCACAACTAGAAACTCCACAAATTGAAACTCCACAACTCAAAACTCCACAACTTGAAACAACACAACTAGAAACTCCACAACTTGTGGCTTCGCAACTAGAAACTCCACAACTTGAAACTCCACAACTAGAAACTCCACATCCAGAAACTCCACAACTAGAAACTCTACAACTAGAAACTCACAACTAGAAACTCCGCAACTAGAGACTCCACAACAAGAAACTCCACAACTTTAAACTCCACAACTAGAAACTCCACAACTACAAACTCCACAACTAGAAACTCCGCAACTAGAGACTCCACAATTAGAAATTCCCCAACTAGAAACTCCACAACTACAAACTCCACAAATAGAGACTCGGCAACTAGAAATTCCATATCTAGAAACTCCACAACTAAAAACTCCACAACTGGAAACTCCACAACTTGAGACTCCGCAACTTGAAACTCCACAACTAAAAACTCCGCTATTAAAAACTCCGCAACTAGAAACTCCGCAACTAGAAACTCCACAACTTGAAACTCCACAACTAGATACTCCACAATTGGAAACTCCACAACTAGATAATCCATATCTGGAAACTCCTCAACTAGAAACTCCACAACTAGAGACTCAACAACTAGAAACTCCAACACTTGAAACTCCACAGCTCAAAACTCCACAACTTGAAACTCCACAACTAGAAACTCCACAACTTGAGACTCCGCCACTAGAAACTCCACAACTTGAAACTCCACAACTAGAAACTCCACAACTAGAAACTGCAAAACTAGAGACTTCACAACTAGAAACTCAACAACTAGAAACTCCACAACCAGAAACTCCACAACTAGAAACTCCACAACTAAAAACTCCACAACTGGAAACTCCACAACTTGAGACTCCGCAACTTGAAACTCCACAACTAGAAACTCCGCTGTTAAAAACTCCGCAACTAGAAACTCCGCAACTAGAAACTCCACAACTTGAAACTCCACAACTAGATACTCCACAACTGGAAACTCCACAACTAGATACTTCAAAACTGGGAACTCCACAACAAGATACTCCATATCTGGAAACTCCACAACTAGAAACTCCACAACTAGAGACTCAACAACTCGAAACTCCACAACTAGAAACTCAACAATTAGAAACTCCACAACCAGACACTCCGCAATTCCACAACTGGAAACTCCACAACTGGAAACTCCACAACTAGATACTCCGCAACTAGAAACTCCACAACTAGAGACTCTACAACTCAAAACTCCACAACTTGAAACAACACAACTAGAAACTCCACAACTTGTGACTTCGCAACTAGAAACTCCACAACTTGAAACTCCACAACTAGAAACTCCACATCCAGAAACTTCACAACTAGAAACTCCACAACTAGAAACTCACAACTAGAAACTCCGCAACTAGAGACTCCACAACTAGAAACTCCACAACTTTAAACTCCACAACTAGAAACTCCACAACTACAAACTCCACAACTAGAAACTCCACAACTAGAAACTCCACAACTAGAAACTCCGCAACTAGAGACTCCACAATTAGAAATTCCACAACTAGAAACTCCACAACTACAAACTCCACAAATAGAGACTCGGCAACTAGAAATTCCATATCTAGAAACTCCACAACTAAAAACTCCACAACTGGAAACTCCACAACTTGAGACTCCGCAACTTGAAACTCCACAACTAAAAACTCCGCTATTAAAAACTCCGCAACTAGAAACTCCGCAACTAGAAACTCCACAACTTGAAACTCCACAACTAGATACTCCACAATTGGAAACTCCACAACTAGATAATCCATATCTGGAAACTCCACAACTAGAAACTCCACAACTAGAGACTCAACAACTAGAAACTCCAACACTTGAAACTCCACAGCTCAAAACTCCACAACTTGAAACTCCACAACTAGAAACTCCACAACTTGAGACTCCGCCACTAGAAACTCCACAACTAGAAACTCCACAACTAGAAACTGCAAAACTAGAGACTTCACAACTAGAAACTCAACAACTAGAAACTCCACAACCAGAAACTCCACAACTAGAAACTCCACAACTAGAAACTTCACAACTAGAAACTCCGCAACTAGAGACTCCACAACTCGAAACTCCAACACTTGAAACTCCACAACTCAAAACTCCACAACTTGAAACTCCACAACTTGAGACTCTGCACCTAGAAACTCCGCAGGTAAAAACTCCACAACTCAAAACTCCACAACTAGAAACTCCACAACTTGAAACTCCACAACTCAAAACTCCACAACTTGAATTCCAAAGCTAGAAACTCCACAACTTGAGACTCCGCAACTAGAAACTCCACAACTTGAAACTCCACAACTAGAAACTCAACAACTAGAAACTCCACAACTAAAAACTCCACAACTGGAAACTCCACAACTTGAGACTCCGCAACTTGAAACTCCACAACTAGAAACTCCGCTGTTAAAAACTCCGCAACTAAAACTCCGCAACTAGAAAGTCCACAACTTGAAACTCCACAACTATATACTCCACAACTGGAAACTCCACAACTAGATACTTCAAAACTGGGAACTCCACAACTAGATACTCAATATCTGGAAACTCCACAACTAGAAACTCCACAACTAGAGACTCAACAATTAGAAACTCCACAACCAGACACTCCGCAATTCCACAACTGGAAACTCCACAACTGGAAACTCCACAACTAGATACTCCGCAACTAGAAACTCCACAACTAGAGACTCCACAACTAGAAACTCCACAACTAGAAACTCCACAACTAGAAACTCCACAACTACGAACTCCACAAATAGAGACTCGGCTACAAAAAATTTCATGTCTAGAAAGTCCAGAGCTAAAACCTCCACAACTGGAAACTCCACAACTAGAAACTCAACAACTAGAAACTCCACAACTAAAAACTCCACAACTGGAAACTCCACAACTTGAGACTCCGCAACTTGAAACTCCACAATAATAAACTCCGCTATTAAAAACTCCGCAACTAGAAACTCCGCAACTAGATACTCCGCAACTAGATACTCCACAACTAGAGACTCCACAACTTGAAACTCCACAACTAGAAACTCCACAACTAGAAACTCTGCAACTAGAGACTCCACAACTAGAAACTCCACAACTAGAAACTCTACAACTAGAAACTCCACAACTAGAAACTCCACAACTAGAAACTCCACAACTAGAAACTCCACAACTAGAGATTCCGCAACTAGAAACTCTACAACCAGAGACTCCGCAACTAGAAACTCCGCAGCTAGAAACTCCACAAATAGAAACTCCGCAACTAGAAACTCCGCAGCTAGAAACTACACAACTAGAGACTCCACAAATAGAAACTCCACAACTAGAAACTCCACAACTGGAAACTCTCCAACTAGAAACTCCGCAACTAGAAACTCCGCAACAGGAGACTCTACAACTAGAAACTCCACAACTAGAAACTCCAAAACTAGAAACTCCACAACTCGAAACTCCACAACTGGAAACTCCACAACTAGACACTCCACAACTAAAAACTCTTCAACTTGAAACTCCTCAACTAGAAACTCCACAACTAGAAACTCCACAAAAGAGACTCCGCGACTTCACAATTAGAAACTCCACAACTGGAAACTCCACAAATAGATACTCTGCAACTAGAAACTCCACAACTAGAGACTCCACAACTTGAAACTCCACAACTTTAAACTCCATAACTTGAGACTCCACACCTAGAAACTCCACAACTTGAAACTCCACAGCTTGAGACTCCGCAACTAGAAACTCCACAACTAGGGACTCCACAACTGGAAACTCCACTACTAGATACTCCACAACTGAAAACTCGGCAACTAGAAACTCCACAACTAGAGACTCCACAACTTGAAACTCCACAACTAGAGACTCTGCAACTAGAAACTCCACAACTAGAGACTCTGCAACTAGAAACTCCACAACTCAAAACTCCACAACTGGAAACTCCACAACTAGAAACTCCACAGCTTGAGACTCCGCAACTTGAAACTCCACAACTTGAAACTTCGCAACTAGAAACTCCGCAACTAGGGACTCCACAACTAGAAACTCCACAACTAGAAACTCCACAACTCGAAACTCCACTACTAGATACTCCATAACTGGAAACTCGACAACTAGAAACTCCACATCTAGAGACTCCACAATTTGAAACTCCACAACTAGAGACTCTGCAACTAGAAACTCAACAACTAGATACTCCGCAACGGAACTACTAGAAACTCCACAACTGGAAAATCCACAACTAGATACTCCACAACTAGAAAATCTACAACTAGAAACTCCACAACTATAGACTCCACAACTTGAAACTCCACAAGTTTAAACTCCACAACTTGAGACTCCACAAGTAGAAACTCCACAACTAGAAACTCCACAACTGGAAACTCCCAAACTAGAAACTCCGCAACTAGAAACTCCGCAACAGGAGACTCTACAACTAGAAACTCCACAACTAGAAACTTCAAAACTAGAAACTCCACAACTAGAAACTTCACAACTAGAAACTCCGCAACTAGAGACTCCACAACTAGAAACTCCACAACTTGAAACTCCACAACTAGAAACTCCGCAACTAGAAACTCCACAACTAGAGATTCCGCAACTAGAAACTCCACAACCAGAGACTCTGCAACTAGAAACTCCACAGCTAGAAACTCCGCATTTAAAAACTCCACAACTTGAAACTCCACAACTAGAAACTCCAAAACTAAAAACTCTACAACTAGAGGCTCCTCAACTAGAGAATTCGCAACTAGAAACTCCAAAACTAGAGACTCTGCACCTAGAAACTCCGCAGCTAGAAACTCCACAACTAGAAACTCCACAACTCGAAACTCCACAACTTGAAACTCCACAACTTGAAACTCCACAACTCAAAACTCCACAACTTGAAACAACACAACTAGAAACTCCACAACTTGTGACTTCGTAACTAGAAACTCCACAACTTGAAACTCCACAACTAGAAACTCCACATCCAGAAACTCCACAACTAGAAACTCCACAACTAGAAACTCACAACTAGAAACTCCGCAACTAGAAACTCCACAACTGGAAACTCCACTACTAGATACTCCACAACTGGAAACTCGGCAACTAGAAACTCCACAACTAGAGACTCCACAACTTGAAACTCCACAACTAGAGACTCTGCAACTAGAAACTCCACAACTCAAAACTCCACAACTGGAAACTCCACAACTAGAAACTCCACAGCTTGAGACTCCGCAACTTGAAACTCCACAACTTGAAACTTCGCAACTAGAAACTCCGCAACTAGAAACTCCACAACTAGAAACTCCACAACTTGTGACTCCGCAACTAGAAACTCCACAACTTGAAACTCCACAACTAGAAACTCCACATCCAGAAACTCCACAACTAGAAACTCCACAACTAGAAACTCACAACTAGAAACTCCGCAACTAGAGACTCCACAACTAGAAACTCCACAACTTTAAACTCCACAACTAGAAACTCCACAACTAGAAACTCCGCAACTAGAGACTCCACAATTAGAAATTCCACAACTAGAAACTCTACAACTACAAACTCCACAAATAGAGACTCGGCAACTGGAAATTTTATATGTAGAAACTCCACAACTAAAACCTCCACAACTGGAAACTCCACAACTTGAGACTCCGCAACTTGAAACTCCACAACTAAAAACTCCGCTATTAAAAACTCCGCAACTAGAAACTCCGCAACTAGAAACTCCACAACTTGAAACTCCACAACTAGATACTCCACAATTGGAAACTCCACAACTAGATAATCCATATCTGGAAACTCCACAACTAGAAACTCCACAACTAGAGACTCAACAACTAGAAACTCCAACACTTGAAACTCCACAGCTCAAAACTCCACAACTTGAAACTCCACAACTAGAAACTCCACAACTTGAGACTCCGCCACTAGAAACTCCACAACTAGAAACTCCACAACTAGAAACTGCAAAACTAGAGACTTCACAACTATAAACTCAACAACTAGAAACTCCACAACCAGAAACTCCACAACTAGAAACTCCACAACTAGAAACTTCACAACTAGAAACTCCGCAACTAGAGATTCCACAACTAGAAACTCCACAACTTGAAACTCCACAACTTGAAACTCCACAACTCAAAACTCCACAACTTGAACTCCAAAGCTAGAAACTCCACAACTTGAGACTCCGCAACTAGAAACTCCACAACTTGAAACTCCACAACTAGAAACTCAACAACTAGAAACTCCACAACTAAAAACTCCACAACTGGAAACTCCACAACTTGAGACTCCGCAACTTGAAACTCCACAACTAGAAACTCCGCTGTTAAAAACTCCGCAACTAGAAACTCCGCAACTAGAAACTCCACAACTTGAAACTCCACAACTAGATACTCCACAACTGGAAACTCCACAACTAGATACTTCAAAACTGGGAACTCCACAACAAGATACTCCATATCTGGAAACTCCACAACTAGAAACTCCACAACTAGAGACTCAACAACTCGAAACTCCACAACTAGAAACTCAACAATTAGAAACTCCACAACCAGACACTCCGCAATTCCACAACTGGAAACTCCACAACTGGAAACTCCACAACTAGATACTCCGCAACTAGAAACTCCACAACTAGAGACTCTACAACTTGAAACTCCACAACTAGAAACTCCACAACTAGAAACTCTGCAACAAGAGACTTCACAACTAGAAACTCCACAACTAGAAACTCCACAACTACGAACTCCACATATAAAGACCCGGCTACAACAAATTTCATGTCTAGGAAGTCCAGAGCTAAAAACTCCACAACTGGAAACTCCACAACTAGAAACTCCACAACTAGAAACTCCACAACTAGAGATTCCGCAACTAGAAACTCCACAACCAGAGACTCTGCAACTAGAAACTCCACAACTTGAAACTCCACAACTAGAAACTCCACAACTAAAAACTCTACAACTAGAGGCTCCTCAACTAGAGAATTCGCAACTAGAAACTCCAAAAC
>NW_027465314.1:27500-31560 GCF_043290135.1 Rhipicephalus microplus | reverse complement strand
GCGTGTCGGCGGCGAGTAGCGGACACGTCGTTCACGACTTCGGTCTTTCGCAGTCGACGCGAACTTGCGGAGAGTCGTGGTGCCTCACGTTTTCGGCAGAAACCGCGGCGGAATTTTCCCGTGCGTGCGCGCACGACCTCGGTGCTGTGCCGTCAGCGTAGTGTTGCACAAACTCGTGGCCTACCCAAGGTGCGGTACGTTTGCGGCCGTATCCTCGGTGGGAATTTCGTGAGTAGGGTCGCAAATTCTACGACCTCGGCGGGTTTGAGAGCGACGTAGACTTGTGGCACGCTCAACATGCCACACGTTTCGGGGCACACCCGCGGTGAAATTTTCTCGAGTACGCTCGTATTAGGGCCCAAGGAGGTCTGGGTACTTATCGCTGCTATTATGTGGGGGTTCTCGTGAGCGGCGTACGCGAAAGCGACCGGGTGTCTGATATGCGGCGGGCTTCGGCCTCGTCAAGCGTGTCCTCGGGTCTGCTCCAGGGGAATCCACGGCAGTCGTCTGCAGCCTCATCCGCTTGATGCGTTAGGGGCTGGTTGTCGGACGGTGCCGTTTTACCACGATATCGAGGTGTGTTCCGTGTCGTCCTCGGGCGATTCAGATGCGAAAGCGCCGAAGACGCGGGCGTGACCCGTCGTCTGGCGGCTTTGCAGTCTCGGCTCCGTTGCTAGTTCCGGCCGGTCCACCGACAGTGCAGCGGGCTTGGGCAACCCGCACGGCGCGACCGAGTCGATGCAACGAAAAAGAGCGAGCATGAACGTGCTTCTTGCCGCACGGCTCCCACTCGTCTTTCGGGAAGGTTGTGCCGTAGCGAGCTCGAACGCCGTCATCTCGGAGTGCAAAATAAGCGTGTTGGGGCGCCTGAAGGTGGCCTCCGCCGCACACAGACTGCGTCCGGCCCGCCGAGGGCGAGGACGGACGCGCAGTCGAACGATTACCTGGTTGATCCTGCCAGTAATCATATGCTTGTCTCAAAGATTAAGCCATGCATGTCTAAGTACATGCCGAAATAAGGCGAAACCGCGAATGGCTCATTAAATCAGTTATGGTTCCTTAGATCGTTTCTTCCTACTTGGATAACTGTGGCAATTCTAGAGCTAATACATGCAGTGAGCCTGGAGCCCTTTGGGTAACGGGTGCTTTTATTAGACCAAGATCGATCGGGTTTCGGCCCGTATTGTGTGGTGACTCTGGATAACTTTGTGCTGATCGCATGGCCACGAGCCGGCGACGTTTCTTTCAAGTGTCTGCCTTATCAACTTTCGATGGTAGGTTACTTGCTTACCATGGTTGTTACGGGTAACGGAGAATCAGGGTTCGATTCCGGAGAGGGAGCCTGAGAAACGGCTACCACATCCAAGGAAGGCAGCAGGCGCGCAAATTACCCACTCCCGGCACGGGGAGGTAGTGACGAAAAATAACAATACGGGACTCTTTTGAGGCCCCGTAATTGAAATGAGTACACTCTAAATCCTTTAACGAGGATCAATTGGAGGGCAAGTCTGGTGCCAGCAGCCGCGGTAATTCCAGCTCCAATAGCGTATACTAAAGCTGCTGCGGTTAAAAAGCTCGTAGTTGGATCTCAGTTCCAGACGAGTAGTGCATCTACCCGATGCGACGGCTCGGACTGAACATCATGCCGGTTCTTTCTTGGTGCACTTCATTGTGTGCCTCGAGATGGCCGGTGCTTTTACTTTGAAAAAATTAGAGTGCTCAACGCAGGCGAGTCGCCTGAATAAACTTGCATGGAATAATAGAACAAGACCTCGTTTCTGTTCTGTTGGTTTTTGGAATACGAGGTAATGATTAAGAGGGACGGACGGGGGCATTCGTATTGCGGCGCTAGAGGTGAAATTCTTGGACCGTCGCAAGACGAACTACTGCGAAAGCATTTGCCAAGAATGTTTTCATTGATCAAGAACGAAAGTCAGAGGTTCGAAGGCGATCAGATACCGCCCTAGTTCTGACCATAAACGATGCCAACCAGCGATCCGCCTGAGTTACTCAAATGACTCGGCGGGCAGCTTCCGGGAAACCAAAGTATTTGGGTTCCGGGGGAAGTATGGTTGCAAAGCTGAAACTTAAAGGAATTGACGGAAGGGCACCACCAGGAGTGGAGCCTGCGGCTTAATTTGACTCAACACGGGAAAACTTACCCGGCCCGGACACTGGGAGGATTGACAGATTGAGAGCTCTTTCTTGATTCGGTGGATGGTGGTGCATGGCCGTTCTTAGTTGGTGGAGCGATTTGTCTGGTTAATTCCGATAACGAACGAGACTCTAGCCTATTAAATAGGTGCGGGGTTCCCAGCACCTTACAACCTTCTTAGAGGGACAAGCGGCTCCTAGCCGCACGAAACAGAGCAATAACAGGTCTGTGATGCCCTTAGATGTCCGGGGCCGCACGCGCGCTACACTGAAGGAAGCAGCGTGTCTTTATCCCTGTCTGAAAAGACTGGGTAACCCGTGGAACTTCTTTCGTGATTGGGATAGGGGCTTGCAATTGTTCCCCTTGAACGAGGAATTCCCAGTAAGCGCGAGTCATAAGCTCGCGTTGATTACGTCCCTGCCCTTTGTACACACCGCCCGTCGCTACTACCGATTGAATGATTTAGTGAGGTCTTCGGACCGATGTCCGGCGCGGCCTTTCGGTTGCGCCGGTCTGTTGGAAAGATGACCAAACTTGATCATTTAGAGGAAGTAAAAGTCGTAACAAGGTTTCCGTAGGTGAACCTGCGGAAGGATCATTAACGGATTGTGAAGGGTGAGCGCCTCAGCTGCGTCTGCGCCCGACACTTTCTGCCGCTGACCCCGTTTGGACGCGGGGTCGGCTTTTCCCCACGGGGCTGCCTGAATGTGGAGCGGCACCCCGTGACAAATTGTTGCGCCCAGCGGACGCCAACACCGCGACCTTGGACGGTCGGCCAGGTGGCGGACGCGGGTACAAACGGCGCAACGCACTCATAGGTCGGCTTTCGACCCGCCACTGCACCGTGGCTCGAAGCGCTCGAAATGCGCGACCCGACCGCTGCGGGACCGCCTAGTACTGTAAACAGGAGCGGCGGAGCGCGAACGGCGAGTCGTGGTTACGTCGGTAGAAGGCGAGGCTGCGCGTTCCCGAAACGCCAGCCGAGTGCCCTCCCGACCGTTCGAGCGTGCAAGAACGAGACCCGACAATCGCGCGGCGACTGCCAAGTACGAGAGGAACGGCACAAGCGTCGGCGGTCGGTCAAGGAACTGGCGATGTGACGGGTCCGCTGTGCACCAGTGCATACCGTCCCGCCGTCCGCGGCAAGCGCCTCCGCGTCCTCGGGTGACGGAGGCTGCCGGTCGGTTCTTGCAGGCGAGGGATCTCGCTGGCACCGGTTCGCGTTGACGCGCGGCCGGTCATGGCACGGCGATGCGACGGCCGAGGTGCGCAGTACTCGATGGAGGAACCGCACGCTCCGATGACCGTCCCGCCCTCCGCGGCGTATGCGTACCGACCGTAATGGTTGCAGCAGCGCCGGCCGGCTTTTGAATTCGCCACACGAAACACGGTGCGAGATCGCGGTTAGGGGAGCGTCGACGTTGCCAGGCGTTTTGCTTGCTGCCGAGGGAAAGGCGGCACGGCCACGTCGCGCTCGTCGCGATTAGCGGGTCTGCGCGCTTTGGGAAGGTGCCGCAACGACTTGCCGAAAGAGGAAGCACGGAAGAACGAGGGACTTGGACGTCCCGACAATTGAACGCACTTGCGGCCAGGCCCTTGCTGGCTTCGTTCTTCCGCCTCGAGTAGGCTCGTACGCGGCTCCGGCGCCGAAAGTGGTCCTTGGCACCGACTTCGGTGGACGTGGGAAGTGCCGCGCAAGTACGGCGCGCCTGGCTCCACCTGTTGGCTAAAGTAGGCAGCCGGATCGGCATTTTGGTGTGCGGTGGCAAACCGTGGATGCGAAAAAAGCTTGTGCGATTTCGTGGAACAAAAAGCGGGGGTCCCCCTTTTTATGCGGAGGAGACCGACCCGCCCGCCGTGGTGAACCGCGACGCCACGGTAAAAACGGGAGAGGCTTGTCGATGG
>NW_027465314.1:7500-20000 GCF_043290135.1 Rhipicephalus microplus | reverse complement strand
CGCCGCCCCGGCTGACGCGGTTCCGACTTTGCACTTTTTGGCTCACCCCGGCTGGCGGCCCACTCACTCGATCGCCAGGTCTGTTTGCCCCGGTGGTTCCACCGCCAGGCTTAAGCGCGAACTTTTTTTGTTTGTTTTCTTTTGATTAAGCGCAAGCTTTTTTCTTTGTTTTCTTTTGATTAAGCGCGGGCTTTTTTCTTTGTTTTTTTTGCATTCGCCCCGGCAGACGCGGTTTTTGCGCCGCCCCGGCTGACGCGGTTTTTGCCGCCCCGGCTGACGCAGTTCGGACTTAGCACTTTTCGGCTGTGCCTGGCTGGCGGCCCACTCACTCGATCGCCATGTCTGTTTGCCACAGTTTTCCCGGTGGTGCCGCACCCGGGCTCGCCCCGGCTGACGCGGTTTCGTGCCGCCCCGGCAGACGCGGTTTTCGCGCCGCCCCGGCTGACGCGGTTTCGTGCCGCCCCGGCAGACGCGGTTTTTTGCCGCCCCGGCAGACGCGTTTTTTTTTTCTTTCGCCCCGGCTGACGCAGTTTTCGCGCCGCCCCGGCAGACGCGGTTTTCGCGCCGCCCCGGCAGACGCGGTTTTTTGCGCCGCCCCGGCTGACGCAGTTCGGACTTGGCACTTTTTGGCTGAGCCTGGCTGGCGGCCCACTCACTCGATCGCCATGTCTGTTTGCCACAGTTTTCCCGGTGGTGCCGCACCCGGGCTCGCCCCGGCTGACGCAGTTTTCGCGCCGCCCCGGCTGACGCGGTTTCGTGCCGCCCCGGCAGACGCGGTTTTTTGCGCCGCCCCGGCTGACGCGGTTTTTTGCCGCCCCGGCTGACGCAGTTCGGACTTGGCACTTTTCGGCTGTGCCTGGCTGGCGGCCCACTCACTCGATCGCCATGTCTGTTTGCCACAGTTTTCCCGGTGGTGCCGCACCCGGGCTCGCCCCGGCAGACGCGTTTTTTTTTTTTCTTTCGCCCCGGCTGACGCAGTTTTCGCGCCGCCCCGGCTGACGCGGTTTCGTGCCGCCCCGGCAGACGCGGTTTTTTGCGCCGCCCCGGCTGACGCGGTTTTTGCCGCCCCGGCTGACGCAGTTCGGACTTAGCACTTTTTGGCTGAGCCTGGCTGGTGGCCCACTCACTCGATCGCCATGTCTGTTAGCCACAGTTTTCCCGGTGGTGCCGCACCCGGGCTCGCCCCGGCTGACGCAGTTTTCGCGCCGCCCCGGCTGACGCGGTTTCGTGCCGCCCCGGCAGACGCGGTTTTCGCGCCGCCCCGGCTGACGCGGTTTTTGCCGCCCCGGCTGACGCAGTTCGGACTTAGCACTTTTCGGCTGTGCCTGGCTGGCGGCCCACTCACTCGATCGCCATGTCTGTTTGCCACAGTTTTCCCGGTGGTGCCGCACCCGGGCTCGCCCCGGCTGACGCAGTTTTCGCGCCGCCCCGGCTGACGCGGTTTCGTGCCGCCCCGGCAGACGCGGTTTTCGCGCCGCCCCGGCTGACGCGGTTTCGTGCCGCCCCGGCAGACGCGGTTTTTTGCCGCCCCAGCTGACGCAGTTCGGACTTAGCACTTTTTGGCTGAGCCTTGCTGGCGGCCCACTCACTCGATCGCCATGTCTGTTTGCCACAGTTTTCCCGGTGGTGCCGCACCCGGGCTCGCCCCGGCAGACGCGTTTTTTTTTTTTCCTTCGCCCCGGCAGACGTGGTTCCCCCCCCCCCTCCGTCTTTCTTTTTGTTTTTTTTTTCGCCGCGGCTGAAGTGGATTTTTCGGTGCCTCGACGCCCCGGTAGTCGCGGTTTTTCCGTTTCCGCACGGCCCCGGCTGACGCTGCTCGGTCACAGTCGCCTTTTGTGGTGATTGCAGACTTCTTGAGCGCGGGTGTTTTTTTTTTTTGTTGTTGTTGTTGTTTTATTACGCATTCGCTCCAGCAGACGCTGTTTAGACTTTTTGTTTCCTCTTTTATCCTGCGACGAGGTGACGAGGTTTATTCGGTGCCCCGCCGCCCCGGCTGAAGTGATTTTTCCTGTCCCGTGCCGCCCCGGCTGACGCGGTTGGGACTTCGCGTTTGTTCGGCCGCCACGGGTTTTGGCGCACTCGCTCGGTTGCTTGTTGTTGCCACTTGTTGCGAACCCAGGTTTCTTGAGCGAGCGCGGGCGTTTTTTCTTCCTTTCTTTCTTTGTTCTATGTGTTAGCGAATCGGCCTTTAATATCACACGAGGACTCACAACCAACAATTTTCAGTTTGAAGTGTAAAAAATCTGCAGGTGTTGACGTAACTGACTTGCCCCGTACCCTTGAGTACATCCATGAAGTTCTCGTAGTACTACTAAATCGCATTATTCCAAGTGGAGAAATTCCCATAAACTTGCAAACCTCTACACGAAAATCGGTGCGCGTGATAAAGTTGAAAATTATCGTCCGATATCAAATGTGCCTTCTATAACACAAATTCTAGGAAAAAAAAAAAAAAAAACACTTGTTCGCCGTTTTCTGCGCCGTGACTGGCAGCACTCCGGCGAAGCGAAACGGGGTCGATTCGAGCACGATATCGGCGTCTTTCGACGTGCTCGCCGGCGACCGTCGCACGAGTACGTCGCACGAGCGCGTCTGCCGGGGCGCCGTTTGCGAAGCCGACGCAAAAGTGGGAACCGCCGCTCGGATGATCGCCGCTTTCGGCAGAGTGAGTGTTGGCACTCCGGGGAAGCGAAACAGCGTGAATGCGCCCACGAAATCGGCGTATTTTGAAGTGCCCGCCGGCGACCGTCGCACGAGTACGGTAAACCGCGTCAGCCGGGGCGTAGTTCGGGACGCCGACGAAAAAGTGGGAAGCGCAACTCGGATCTTCGCCGTTTTTGCAGGAGTGAGTGGCGGCCCTCCTGCGAGACCAAGAAGCATCGATTCGTGCACGAATTCGGCGCCTTTCGACGTGATCGCCGGCGACCGTCGCTCGAGTAGGGCAAACCGCGTCTGCCGGGGCGGGCTTCGGGACGCCGATGCGAAAGTGGGAAACGCTGCTCGGATGTTCGCCGTTTTTGGCCGAGTGAGTGCTGGCACACGGGCGAAGCCAAACGGGGCCGATTACGGCACGATATCGGCGTCTTTCGACGTGCCCGCCGGCGACCGTCGCACGAGTACGGTAAACCGCGTCAGCCCGGGCGGAGTTCGGGACGCCGATGCGAAAGTGGAGAACGCCGCTCGGATCTTCGCCGTTTTTGGAGGAGTGAGTGGCGGCACTCCGGAGAAGCCAGGGAGCGCCAATTAGCGCACGATATCGGCGTCTTTCGACGCGCTCGCCGGCGACCGTCGCACGAGTAGGGCAAACCGCGTCTGCCGGGGCGGGGTTTACGACGCCGACGCAAAAGTGGGAACCGCCGCTCGGATGTTGGCCGTTTTTGGCAGAGTGAGTGCTGGCACTCCGGCGACGCGAAAGAGCGCGAATGCGCCCACGAAAGTGGCGTATTTGGACGTGCGTGACGGCGACCGCTGCAGGAGTACGAAAAACCACGTCAGCCGGGGCGAGCGACACACGGCGGTCTGGGTGCTTATCGCTGCTATTATAGGGGCACCCCGGCAGACGCAGAAAAAAAAAAAAAATTTTCGACCTTCTTTTTTGCTGGTCGAGCTCGGGTAACCCAGGTCGCAATGGGAGCCGCGCACGAAAGCGGCGTCGCGAGACGCGTTCGCGGTCGCTAGTCGCACGAGCTCGGCAACCGCGTCAGCCGGCGCGGAGTTCGGGATGCCGACGGCTAAGTGGGTACCGCTGCTCGGATGTTCGCCGTTTTTGGCCGAGTGAGTGCTGGCACTCCGGTGAAGCCAAGGAGCGCCAATTCGTGCACGATATCGGCGTCTTTCGACGTGCCCGCCGGCCACCGCCGCACGAGTACGGCAAACCGCGTCTGCCGGGGCGGGGTTCGCGACGCGTACGCAATAGTGGGAACCGTCGCTCGGATGTTCGTCGTCTTTGGCCGAGCGAGTGCTGGCACTCCGGCGAAGCGAAACGGGGCCGATTCGGGCACGATATCGGCGTATTTCGACGTGCTCGCCGGCGACCGTCGCACGAGTACGGCAAAGCGCGTCTGCCGGGGCGAGGTTTGCGACGCCGACGAAAAAGTGGGAAGCGCCGCTCGGATCTTCGCCGTTTTTGCAGGAGTGAGTGGCGGCCCTCCTGCGAGACCAAGAAGCATCGACTCGCGCACGATATCGGTGTCTTTCGACGTGCCCGCCGGCCACCGCCGCACGAGTACGGCAAACCGCGTATGCCGGGGCGGGGTTGGCGACGCCGACGCAAAAGTGGGAACCGCCACTAGGATGTTCGCCGTTTTTGGCAGAGTGAGTGCTGGCACTCCGGCGAAGCGAAAGAGCGCGAATGCGCCCACGAAAGTGGCGTGTTTGGACGTGCTTGACGACGACCACCGCAGGAAAACGAAAAACCACGTCAGCCGGGGCGAGCGACCCATGGCGGTCTGGGTGCTTATCGCTGCTATTATAGGGGCACCCCGGCAGACGCAAAAAAAAAAAAAAAATTTTTTTCGACATTCTTTTTTGCTCGTCGACCTCGGGTGACCCAGGTCGCAGTGGGAGCCGCGCACGAAAGCGGCGTCGCGAGACAGCTTCGCGGTCGCTAGTCGCACGAGCTCGGCAACCGCGTCTGCCGGGGCGGAGTTCGGGACGCCGACGGCTAAGTGGGAACCGCCGCTCGGATGTTCGCCGTTTGTGGCCGAGTGAGTGCTGGCACTCCGGCGAAGCCAAACGGGGCCGATTCCGGCACGATATCGGCGTCTTTCTACGTGCTCGCCGGCGACCGTCGCACGAGTACGGCAAAGTGCGTCTGCCGGGGCGGGGTTTGCGACGCGTACGCAATAGTGAGAACCGTCGCTCGGATGTTCGTCGTCTTTCGCCGAGCCAGTGCTGGCAATCCGGCGAAGCCGAACGGAGCCGATTCGGGCACGATATCGGCGTCTTTCCACGTGCTCGCCGGCGACCGTCGCACGAGTACGGTAAACCGCGTCAGCCGGGGCGGAGTTCGGGACGCCGATGCGAAAGTGGGAAGCGCCGCTCGGATCTTCGCCGTTTTTGGAGGAGTCAGTGGCGGCACTCCGGTGAAGCCAAGGTGCGCCAATTCGCGCACGATATCGGCGTCTTTCGACGTGCCCGCCGGCCACCGTCGCACGAGTACGGCAAACCTCGTCTGCCGGGGCGGGGTTTGCGACGCCGACGCAAAAGTGGGAACCGCCGCTCGGATGTTCGCCGTTTTTGGCAGAGTGAGTGCTGGCACTCCGGCGAAGCGAAAGAGCGCGAATGCGCCCACGAAAGTGGCGTGTTTGGACGTGCTTGACGACGACCACCGCAGGAAAACGAAAAACCACGTCAGCCGGGGCGAGCGACCCATGGCGGTCTGGGTGCTTATCGCTGCTATTATAGGGGCACCCCGGCAGACGCAAAAAAAAAAAAAATTTTTTTCGACATTCTTTTTTGCTCGTCGACCTCGGGTGACCCAGGTCGCAGTGGGAGCCGCGCACGAAAGCGGCGTCGCGAGACGGCTTCGCGGTCGCTAGTCGCACGAGCTCGGCAACCGCGTCTGCCGGGGCGGAGTTCGGGACGCCGACGGCTAAGTGGGAACCGCCGCTCGGATGTTCGCCGTTTGTGGCCGAGTGAGTGCTGGCACTCCGGCGAAGCCAAACGGGGCCGATTCCGGCACGATATCGGCGTCTTTCTACGTGCTCGCCGGCGACCGTCGCACGAGTACGGCAAAGTGCGTCTGCCGGGGCGGGGTTTGCGACGCGTACGCAATAGTGAGAACCGTCGCTCGGATGTTCGTCGTCTTTCGCCGAGCCAGTGCTGGCACTCCGGCGAAGCCGAACGGAGCCGATTCGGGCACGATATCGGCGTCTTTCCACGTGCTCGCCGGCGACCGTCGCACGAGTACGGTAAACCGCGTCAGCCGGGGCGGAGTTCGGGACGCCGATGCGAAAGTGGGAAGCGCCGCTCGGATCTTCGCCGTTTTTGGAGGAGTCAGTGGCGGCACTCCGGTGAAGCCAAGGTGCGCCAATTCGCGCACGATATCGGCGTCTTTCGACGTGCCCGCCGGCCACCGTCGCACGAGTACGGCAAACCTCGTCTGCCGGGGCGGGGTTTGCGACGCCGACGCAAAAGTGGGAACCGCCGCTCGGATGTTCGCCGTTTTTGGCAGAGTGAGTGCTGGCACTCCGGCGAAGCGAAAGAGCGTGAATGCGCCCACGAAAGTAGCGTATTTGGACGTGCTTGACGGCGACCGCCGCAGGAGTACGAAAAACCACGTCAGCCGGGGCGAGCGACCCACGGCGGTCTGGGTGCTTATCGCTGCTATTATAGGGGCACCCCGGCAGACGCAGAAAGAAAAAAAAAAATGGGGACATGGCGTGCGTCACCGTGCGGCTTCGCAGCGTTGCCGAAGTCGCCGAGCCCTTCGACTGAGCCGAACGGCGGACAGGGAACGTTGGTCGGCCGTTCTAACCTGTCGGTGCCACGCCGAGACGTCGTTAAGGAAAACCGCGTCGTGGGCCTCTACGACGCCGTCGAGTCGTTGTACGTTTGGTGTCCAGCGTGTCGGCGGCGAGTAGCGGACACGTCGTTCACGACTTCGGTCTTTCGCAGTCGACGCGAACTTGCGGAGAGTCGTGGTGCCTCACGTTTTCGGCAGAAACCGCGGCGGAATTTTCCCGTGCGTGCGCGCACGACCTCGGTGCTGTGCCGTCAGCGTAGTGTTGCACAAACTCGTGGCCTACCCAAGGTGCGGTACGTTTGCGGCCGTATCCTCGGTGGGAATTTCGTGAGTAGGGTCGCAAATTCTACGACCTCGGCGGGTTTGAGAGCGACGTAGACTTGTGGCACGCTCAACATGCCACACGTTTCGGGGCACACCCGCGGTGAAATTTTCTCGAGTACGCTCGTATTAGGGCCCAAGGAGGTCTGGGTACTTATCGCTGCTATTATGTGGGGGTTCTCGTGAGCGGCGTACGCGAAAGCGACCGGGTGTCTGATATGCGGCGGGCTTCGGCCTCGTCAAGCGTGTCCTCGGGTCTGCTCCAGGGGAATCCACGGCAGTCGTCTGCAGCCTCATCCGCTTGATGCGTTAGGGGCTGGTTGTCGGACGGTGCCGTTTTACCACGATATCGAGGTGTGTTCCGTGTCGTCCTCGGGCGATTCAGATGCGAAAGCGCCGAAGACGCGGGCGTGACCCGTCGTCTGGCGGCTTTGCAGTCTCGGCTCCGTTGCTAGTTCCGGCCGGTCCACCGACAGTGCAGCGGGCTTGGGCAACCCGCACGGCGCGACCGAGTCGATGCAACGAAAAAGAGCGAGCATGAACGTGCTTCTTGCCGCACGGCTCCCACTCGTCTTTCGGGAAGGTTGTGCCGTAGCGAGCTCGAACGCCGTCATCTCGGAGTGCAAAATAAGCGTGTTGGGGCGCCTGAAGGTGGCCTCCGCCGCACACAGACTGCGTCCGGCCCGCCGAGGGCGAGGACGGACGCGCAGTCGAACGATTACCTGGTTGATCCTGCCAGTAATCATATGCTTGTCTCAAAGATTAAGCCATGCATGTCTAAGTACATGCCGAAATAAGGCGAAACCGCGAATGGCTCATTAAATCAGTTATGGTTCCTTAGATCGTTTCTTCCTACTTGGATAACTGTGGCAATTCTAGAGCTAATACATGCAGTGAGCCTGGAGCCCTTTGGGTAACGGGTGCTTTTATTAGACCAAGATCGATCGGGTTTCGGCCCGTATTGTGTGGTGACTCTGGATAACTTTGTGCTGATCGCATGGCCACGAGCCGGCGACGTTTCTTTCAAGTGTCTGCCTTATCAACTTTCGATGGTAGGTTACTTGCTTACCATGGTTGTTACGGGTAACGGAGAATCAGGGTTCGATTCCGGAGAGGGAGCCTGAGAAACGGCTACCACATCCAAGGAAGGCAGCAGGCGCGCAAATTACCCACTCCCGGCACGGGGAGGTAGTGACGAAAAATAACAATACGGGACTCTTTTGAGGCCCCGTAATTGAAATGAGTACACTCTAAATCCTTTAACGAGGATCAATTGGAGGGCAAGTCTGGTGCCAGCAGCCGCGGTAATTCCAGCTCCAATAGCGTATACTAAAGCTGCTGCGGTTAAAAAGCTCGTAGTTGGATCTCAGTTCCAGACGAGTAGTGCATCTACCCGATGCGACGGCTCGGACTGAACATCATGCCGGTTCTTTCTTGGTGCACTTCATTGTGTGCCTCGAGATGGCCGGTGCTTTTACTTTGAAAAAATTAGAGTGCTCAACGCAGGCGAGTCGCCTGAATAAACTTGCATGGAATAATAGAACAAGACCTCGTTTCTGTTCTGTTGGTTTTTGGAATACGAGGTAATGATTAAGAGGGACGGACGGGGGCATTCGTATTGCGGCGCTAGAGGTGAAATTCTTGGACCGTCGCAAGACGAACTACTGCGAAAGCATTTGCCAAGAATGTTTTCATTGATCAAGAACGAAAGTCAGAGGTTCGAAGGCGATCAGATACCGCCCTAGTTCTGACCATAAACGATGCCAACCAGCGATCCGCCTGAGTTACTCAAATGACTCGGCGGGCAGCTTCCGGGAAACCAAAGTATTTGGGTTCCGGGGGAAGTATGGTTGCAAAGCTGAAACTTAAAGGAATTGACGGAAGGGCACCACCAGGAGTGGAGCCTGCGGCTTAATTTGACTCAACACGGGAAAACTTACCCGGCCCGGACACTGGGAGGATTGACAGATTGAGAGCTCTTTCTTGATTCGGTGGATGGTGGTGCATGGCCGTTCTTAGTTGGTGGAGCGATTTGTCTGGTTAATTCCGATAACGAACGAGACTCTAGCCTATTAAATAGGTGCGGGGTTCCCAGCACCTTACAACCTTCTTAGAGGGACAAGCGGCTCCTAGCCGCACGAAACAGAGCAATAACAGGTCTGTGATGCCCTTAGATGTCCGGGGCCGCACGCGCGCTACACTGAAGGAAGCAGCGTGTCTTTATCCCTGTCTGAAAAGACTGGGTAACCCGTGGAACTTCTTTCGTGATTGGGATAGGGGCTTGCAATTGTTCCCCTTGAACGAGGAATTCCCAGTAAGCGCGAGTCATAAGCTCGCGTTGATTACGTCCCTGCCCTTTGTACACACCGCCCGTCGCTACTACCGATTGAATGATTTAGTGAGGTCTTCGGACCGATGTCCGGCGCGGCCTTTCGGTTGCGCCGGTCTGTTGGAAAGATGACCAAACTTGATCATTTAGAGGAAGTAAAAGTCGTAACAAGGTTTCCGTAGGTGAACCTGCGGAAGGATCATTAACGGATTGTGAAGGGTGAGCGCCTCAGCTGCGTCTGCGCCCGACACTTTCTGCCGCTGACCCCGTTTGGACGCGGGGTCGGCTTTTCCCCACGGGGCTGCCTGAATGTGGAGCGGCACCCCGTGACAAATTGTTGCGCCCAGCGGACGCCAACACCGCGACCTTGGACGGTCGGCCAGGTGGCGGACGCGGGTACAAACGGCGCAACGCACTCATAGGTCGGCTTTCGACCCGCCACTGCACCGTGGCTCGAAGCGCTCGAAATGCGCGACCCGACCGCTGCGGGACCGCCTAGTACTGTAAACAGGAGCGGCGGAGCGCGAACGGCGAGTCGTGGTTACGTCGGTAGAAGGCGAGGCTGCGCGTTCCCGAAACGCCAGCCGAGTGCCCTCCCGACCGTTCGAGCGTGCAAGAACGAGACCCGACAATCGCGCGGCGACTGCCAAGTACGAGAGGAACGGCACAAGCGTCGGCGGTCGGTCAAGGAACTGGCGATGTGACGGGTCCGCTGTGCACCAGTGCATACCGTCCCGCCGTCCGCGGCAAGCGCCTCCGCGTCCTCGGGTGACGGAGGCTGCCGGTCGGTTCTTGCAGGCGAGGGATCTCGCTGGCACCGGTTCGCGTTGACGCGCGGCCGGTCATGGCACGGCGATGCGACGGCCGAGGTGCGCAGTACTCGATGGAGGAACCGCACGCTCCGATGACCGTCCCGCCCTCCGCGGCGTATGCGTACCGACCGTAATGGTTGCAGCAGCGCCGGCCGGCTTTTGAATTCGCCACACGAAACACGGTGCGAGATCGCGGTTAGGGGAGCGTCGACGTTGCCAGGCGTTTTGCTTGCTGCCGAGGGAAAGGCGGCACGGCCACGTCGCGCTCGTCGCGATTAGCGGGTCTGCGCGCTTTGGGAAGGTGCCGCAACGACTTGCCGAAAGAGGAAGCACGGAAGAACGAGGGACTTGGACGTCCCGACAATTGAACGCACTTGCGGCCAGGCCCTTGCTGGCTTCGTTCTTCCGCCTCGAGTAGGCTCGTACGCGGCTCCGGCGCCGAAAGTGGTCCTTGGCACCGACTTCGGTGGACGTGGGAAGTGCCGCGCAAGTACGGCGCGCCTGGCTCCACCTGTTGGCTAAAGTAGGCAGCCGGATCGGCATTTTGGTGTGCGGTGGCAAACCGTGGATGCGAAAAAAGCTTGTGCGATTTCGTGGAACAAAAAGCGGGGGTCCCCCTTTTTATGCGGAGGAGACCGACCCGCCCGCCGTGGTGAACCGCGACGCCACGGTAAAAACGGGAGAGGCTTGTCGATGGGACCGTGCATCCCGCGCTCCACGGAGGCCGGGAGGCGGCCGCCCGAGGAAATGTGTAGCCGTCGAGGCCCGCATCTGCGTGCACTCTTATCCAAATGGGTGTACCGCAGGCATTTTCTGGTTAGGCGGGCCAATGAGAGCGAGCACACAACGATACCTACGGGTCCGGCTTGGAGAACCGGCTTCGACGCCTCCCGAGTATTTATAGAGGGGTGGACCACGAAAGCACTCGCAAGTAGCGGAAGCGAAACGCCGTCCGAAACACACCGTTTGCTCGATTTGCGGCAGCCGAAAAAGGCGCGGCAGAGTTTTGGAGTCCAAGCGTGCGCTGAAAAGCGCCCTTCTTGGCCACTGTTTGGCCGAGTGCCAGAAACGTTTGGTTTTGACTGTACGGAATTGAACAAACACTTTTTCACGACTCTAAGCGGTGGATCACTCGGTTCTCGGGTCGATGAAGAACGCAGCCAGCTGCGAGACTTGGTGTGAATTGCAGGACACACTGAGCACTGATTCTTTGAACGCACATTGCGGCCTTGGGTCTTCCCTTGGCTTCGTCTGTCTGAGGGTCGGATCACATATCAAGAGAGCCTTCGGCGCACAAGGGAACGTGAGCCGTCGACTCGTTTTGACCGCGTCGGCAACACGGACAGCACGCTGAACACCTCACAGCGAGCGCCAACAGCGGCCACTCAAGGGCGAGACGGTGGCGACCGTCGTGCCAGAGCCCAACCGAAACGGGGGCGACCGACTGCATTGAGGATGTGGCACCTCGTTGAGACCGCCGCAGGACTTCGAGTCGGAAGGAAGCCTGCAGGGAAAGTGCGGTCGAGGTTGCGTACTCCTCTCTGCGACCGGGCGCGCAAGAGCTGCGAGAGCCACGGACGCGCAACTTTAACGCACGGTAAACACGAGGAGCGAAAGCCGGCCAGCAAAGCTTCTCCAGCCGTGCGCAAAGTGCGCGAGATCGCAGCCTTGCGTTGCGCTTGTTGCCCTCGAAGTAAGCAGGGTGTCCCGTAGACCGGGCGCTCGAACACGCTGCGGGGCCGTGCCTCCTCCAGGCTTTGCCGCGCGAACAGGGAACGTTCGCGCGCAAAGCGCAGGGAGGTGAGGAGGCTGCGCCCGACGTTTGCGGTTCGCTGCGTACGCGGTTGATGCGGAGAGCACGGCGCGACGACTTGCCGCGAAGCGGAAAAAGTCTCCCGCACGAGTTGGCGAAACGTTGGCGAAGCTTAAGGCGTTCTCGTCGTAGTCCGCCGTCGGTCTAAGTGCTTCGCAGTTCCCGTCCCGTTCAAAAAACTGGGCCACTCCAGTTGGGGCGGGGGCGACGCTACACGAGACGATGCCTCTCGCCAGGCTGCGTGGCTGCCCTTGCGGCGGCGGCGACTGGCCTCGGCGGTGTTTGGGCTTTCGACACGGTCGTTTATCACGCAACTGCTCGGACGACGCACGCGCGCAGCGGAATGCCGCTTGCCAGCCTTGTGAAGATGTGACCCTGTACAGGGTTGCGGGCGCACTTGGTAGGGCGTCGTACTCGGTTCGCGATGGGTTTACGAACGTGTCCCGTCACTTCCACGTCACACCGGTTGTGCGCCGCACGCGTGCAGCGGGGAAGCCGATTGCCAGCCTTGTGAAGAAGTGGCCCTGTACAGGGTTGCGGGCGCACTTGGTAGGGCGAGCGCACGCGGTCGTGCAGGAAGTTGATGGAAGCGAATGTATCCGCTGTCGACCTCAGATCAGGCGAGACAACCCGCTGAATTTAAGCATATCACTAAGCGGAGGAAAAGAAACCAACAGGGATTCCCCGAGTAGCTGCGAGCGAAACGGGACCGAGCCCAGCACCGAATCCCCCGTCCTTGCAGGCGGTCGGGAAATGTGG
>NW_027465314.1:0-2500 GCF_043290135.1 Rhipicephalus microplus | reverse complement strand
AACGTGACTACCGTGCTGTACGGTGGAGTTCTGTGCGCAAAAGCGGCGGGTGTGTTTCTAAGCACCACAGCGTTGTGTCAAAAAAGAGGTGCCTGAGAGAAACGCATGCGACTGCCGTGCTTTGCGGCATAGCACCGTGCGCAAAAACGGTGCGCATGCAAGAGGTGTCAGAGCTAGCGAACTTTTGCCACGAGCAACAGGTCACTAAAAGCCTATAGATGACGGTGTTGGAGGAAAAGAAAAATATCGAGAAAGCACTGCGGTGTGCCGTGCGTAGGGACGGGCGCGCGTGCCACATGCCGCCGAAATATGGGTGTCGGAGAAAACAGAGTGCCGCGCGTAACGAGGGGCGCGCGTGTTACAGAGAGATATGCCCAAACGCATGAAAGTGTACGCAGGTGTCCTAAGGCAGTTTTTTTTTTTTTTCCTCATTTTGATGTCGCCCCGGCTGACGTGGTTTTCGTTTTTCCGTGCCGCCCCGGCTGACGCGGTTTTCGTTTTTCCGTGCCGCCCCGGCTGACGCAGTTTTTGCGCCGCCCCGGCTGACGCGGTTTTCGCGCCGCCCCGGCTGACGCGGTTCCGACTTTGCACTTTTTGGCTCACCCCGGCTGGCGGCCCACTCACTCGATCGCCAGGTCTGTTTGCCCCGGTGGTTCCACCGCCAGGCTTAAGCGCGAACTTTTTTTGTTTGTTTTCTTTTGATTAAGCGCAAGCTTTTTTCTTTGTTTTCTTTTGATTAAGCGCGGGCTTTTTTCTTTGTTTTTTTTGCATTCGCCCCGGCAGACGCGGTTTTTGCGCCGCCCCGGCTGACGCGGTTTTTGCCGCCCCGGCTGACGCAGTTCGGACTTAGCACTTTTCGGCTGTGCCTGGCTGGCGGCCCACTCACTCGATCGCCATGTCTGTTTGCCACAGTTTTCCCGGTGGTGCCGCACCCGGGCTCGCCCCGGCTGACGCGGTTTCGTGCCGCCCCGGCAGACGCGGTTTTCGCGCCGCCCCGGCTGACGCGGTTTCGTGCCGCCCCGGCAGACGCGGTTTTTTGCCGCCCCGGCAGACGCGTTTTTTTTTTCTTTCGCCCCGGCTGACGCAGTTTTCGCGCCGCCCCGGCAGACGCGGTTTTCGCGCCGCCCCGGCAGACGCGGTTTTTTGCGCCGCCCCGGCTGACGCAGTTCGGACTTGGCACTTTTTGGCTGAGCCTGGCTGGCGGCCCACTCACTCGATCGCCATGTCTGTTTGCCACAGTTTTCCCGGTGGTGCCGCACCGGGCTCGCCCCGGCTGACGCAGTTTTCGCGCCGCCCCGCTGACGCGGTTTCGTGCCGCCCGCGCAGACGCGGTTTTTTGCGCCGCCCCGGCTGACGCGGTTTTTTGCCGCCCCGGCTGACGCAGTTCGGACTTGGCACTTTTCGGCTGTGCCTGGCTGGCGGCCCACTCACTCGATCGCCATGTCTGTTTGCCACAGTTTTCCCGGTGGTGCCGCACCCGGGCTCGCCCGGCTGACGCAGTTTTCGCGCCGCCCCGGCTGACGCGGTTTCGTGCCGCCCCGGCAGACGCGGTTTTTTGCGCGCCCCGGCTAGACGCGGTTTTTGCCGCCCCGGCTGACGCAGTTCGGACTTGGCACTTTTTGGCTGAGCCTGGCTGGTGGCCCACTCACTCGATCGCCATGTCTGTTAGCCACAGTTTTCCCGGTGGTGCCGCACCCGGGCTCGCCCCGGCTGACGCAGTTTTCGCGCCGCCCCGGCTGACGCGGTTTCGTGCCGCCCCGGCAGACGCGGTTTTCGCGCCGCCCCGGCTGACGCGGTTTTTGCCGCCCCGGCTGACGCAGTTCGGACTTAGCACTTTTCGGCTGTGCCTGGCTGGCGGCCCACTCACTCGATCGCCATGTCTGTTTGCCACAGTTTTCCCGGTGGTGCCGCACCCGGGCTCGCCCCGGCTGACGCAGTTTTCGCGCCGCCCCGGCTGACGCGGTTTCGTGCCGCCCCGGCAGACGCGGTTTTCGCGCCGCCCCGGCTGACGCGGTTTCGTGCCGCCCCGGCAGACGCGGTTTTTTGCCGCCCCAGCTGACGCAGTTCGGACTTAGCACTTTTTGGCTGAGCCTTGCTGGCGGCCCACTCACTCGATCGCCATGTCTGTTTGCCACAGTTTTCCCGGTGGTGCCGCACCCGGGCTCGCCCCGGCAGACGCGTTTTTTTTTTTCTTTCGCCCCGGCTGACGCAGTTTTCGCGCCGCCCCGGCAGACGCGGTTTTCGCGCCGCCCCGGCAGACGCGGTTTTTTGCGCCGCCCGGCTGACGCGGTTTTTTGCCGCCCCGGCTGACGCAGTTCGGACTTGGCACTTTTTGGCTGAGCCTGGCTGGCGGCCCACTCACTCGATCGCCATGTCTGTTTGCCACAGTTTTCCCGGTGGTGCCGCACCCGGGCTCGCCCCGGCTGACGCAGTTTTCGCGCCGCCCCGGCAGACGCGGTTTCGTGCCGCCCCGGCAGACGCGGTTTTTTGCGCCGCCCCG
>NW_027465313.1:27500-31574 GCF_043290135.1 Rhipicephalus microplus | reverse complement strand
AATTTCTCCACTTGGAATAATGCGATTTAGTAGTACTACGAGAACTTCATGGATGTACTCAAGGGTACGGGGCAAGTCAGTTACGTCAACACCTGCAGATTTTTTACACTTCAAACTGAAAATTGTTGGTTGTGAGTCCTCGTGTGATATTAAAGGCCGATTCGCTAACACATAGAACAAAGAAAGAAAGGAAGAAAAAACGCCCGCGCTCGCTCAAGAAACCTGGGTTCGCAACAAGTGGCAACAACAAGCAACCGAGCGAGTGCGCCAAAACCCGTGGCGGCCGAACAAACGCGAAGTCCCAACCGCGTCAGCCGGGGCGGCACGGGACAGGAAAAATCACTTCAGCCGGGGCGGCGGGGCACCGAATAAACCTCGTCACCTCGTCGCAGGATAAAAGAGGAAACAAAAAGTCTAAACAGCGTCTGCTGGAGCGAATGCGTAATAAAACAACAACAACAACAAAAAAAAAAAACACCCGCGCTCAAGAAGTCTGCAATCACCACAAAAGGCGACTGTGACCGAGCAGCGTCAGCCGGGGCCGTGCGGAAACGGAAAAACCGCGACTACCGGGGCGTCGAGGCACCGAAAAATCCACTTCAGCCGCGGCGAAAAAAAAAAACAAAAAGAAAGACGGAGGGGGGGGGGGGGAACCACGTCTGCCGGGGCGAAGGAAAAAAAAAAAACGCGTCTGCCGGGGCGAGCCCGGGTGCGGCACCACCGGGAAAACTGTGGCAAACAGACATGGCGATCGAGTGAGTGGGCCGCCAGCCAGGCTCAGCCAAAAAGTGCAAAGTCCGAACTGCGTCAGCCGGGGCGGCAAAAACCACGTCAGCCGGGGCGGCGCAAAAAACCGCGTCTGCCGGGGCGGCACGAAACCGCGTCAGCCGGGGCGGCGCGAAAACTGCGTCAGCCGGGGCGAAAGAAAAAAAAAAAAAAAACGCGTCTGCCGGGGCGAGCCCGGGTGCGGCACCACCGGGAAAACTGTGGCAAACAGACATGGCGATCGAGTGAGTGGGCCGCCAGCCAGGCACAGCCGAAAAGTGCAAAGTCCGAACCGTGTCAGCCGGGGCGGCAAAAAACCGCGTCAGCCGGGGCGGCGCAAAAAACCGCGTCTGCCGGGGCGGCACGAAACCGCGTCTGCCGGGGCGGCGCGAAAACTGCGTCAGCCGGGGCGAGCCCGGGTGCGGCACCACCGGGAAAACTGTGGCAAACAGACATGGCGATCGAGTGAGTGGGCCGCCAGCCAGGCTCAGCCAAAAAGTGCCAAGTCCGAACTGCGTCAGCCGGGGCGGCAAAAAACCGCGTCAGCCGGGGCGGCGCAAAAAACCGCGTCTGCCGGGGCGGCGCGAAAACCGCGTCTGCCGGGGCGGCGCGAAAACTGCGTCAGCCGGGGCGAAAGAAAAAAAAAAACGCGTCTGCCGGGGCGAGCCCGGGTGCGGCACCACCGGGAAAACTGTGGCAAACAGACATGGCGATCGAGTGAGTGGGCCGCCAGCAAGGCTCAGCCAAAAAGTGCTAAGTCCGAACTGCGTCAGCTGGGGCGGCAAAAAACCGCGTCTGCCGGGGCGGCACGAAACCGCGTCAGCCGGGGCGGCGCGAAAACCGCGTCTGCCGGGGCGGCACGAAACCGCGTCAGCCGGGGCGGCGCGAAAACTGCGTCAGCCGGGGCGAGCCCGGGTGCGGCACCACCGGGAAAACTGTGGCAAACAGACATGGCGATCGAGTGAGTGGGCCGCCAGCCAGGCACAGCCGAAAAGTGCTAAGTCCGAACTGCGTCAGCCGGGGCGGCAAAAACCGCGTCAGCCGGGGCGGCGCGAAAACCGCGTCTGCCGGGGCGGCACGAAACCGCGTCAGCCGGGGCGGCGCGAAAACTGCGTCAGCCGGGGCGAGCCCGGGTGCGGCACCACCGGGAAAACTGTGGCTAACAGACATGGCGATCGAGTGAGTGGGCCACCAGCCAGGCTCAGCCAAAAAGTGCTAAGTCCGAACTGCGTCAGCCGGGGCGGCAAAAACCGCGTCAGCCGGGGCGGCGCAAAAAACCGCGTCTGCCGGGGCGGCACGAAACCGCGTCAGCCGGGGCGGCGCGAAAACTGCGTCAGCCGGGGCGAAAGAAAAAAAAAAAACGCGTCTGCCGGGGCGAGCCCGGGTGCGGCACCACCGGGAAAACTGTGGCAAACAGACATGGCGATCGAGTGAGTGGGCCGCCAGCCAGGCACAGCCGAAAAGTGCCAAGTCCGAACTGCGTCAGCCGGGGCGGCAAAAAACCGCGTCAGCCGGGGCGGCGCAAAAAACCGCGTCTGCCGGGGCGGCACGAAACCGCGTCAGCCGGGGCGGCGCGAAAACTGCGTCAGCCGGGGCGAGCCCGGGTGCGGCACCACCGGGAAAACTGTGGCAAACAGACATGGCGATCGAGTGAGTGGGCCGCCAGCCAGGCTCAGCCAAAAAGTGCCAAGTCCGAACTGCGTCAGCCGGGGCGGCGCAAAAAACCGCGTCTGCCGGGGCGGCGCGAAAACCGCGTCTGCCGGGGCGGCGCGAAAACTGCGTCAGCCGGGGCGAAAGAAAAAAAAAACGCGTCTGCCGGGGCGGCAAAAAACCGCGTCTGCCGGGGCGGCACGAAACCGCGTCAGCCGGGGCGGCGCGAAAACCGCGTCTGCCGGGGCGGCACGAAACCGCGTCAGCCGGGGCGAGCCCGGGTGCGGCACCACCGGGAAAACTGTGGCAAACAGACATGGCGATCGAGTGAGTGGGCCGCCAGCCAGGCACAGCCGAAAAGTGCTAAGTCCGAACTGCGTCAGCCGGGGCGGCAAAAACCGCGTCAGCCGGGGCGGCGCAAAAACCGCGTCTGCCGGGGCGAATGCAAAAAAAACAAAGAAAAAAGCCCGCGCTTAATCAAAAGAAAACAAAGAAAAAAGCTTGCGCTTAATCAAAAGAAAACAAACAAAAAAAGTTCGCGCTTAAGCCTGGCGGTGGAACCACCGGGGCAAACAGACCTGGCGATCGAGTGAGTGGGCCGCCAGCCGGGGTGAGCCAAAAAGTGCAAAGTCGGAACCGCGTCAGCCGGGGCGGCGCGAAAACCGCGTCAGCCGGGGCGGCGCAAAAACTGCGTCAGCCGGGGCGGCACGGAAAAACGAAAACCGCGTCAGCCGGGGCGGCACGGAAAAACGAAAACCACGTCAGCCGGGGCGACATCAAAATGAGGAAAAAAAAAAAAAACTGCCTTAGGACACCTGCGTACACTTTCATGCGTTTGGGCATATCTCTCTGTAACACGCGCGCCCCTCGTTACGCGCGGCACTCTGTTTTCTCCGACACCCATATTTCGGCGGCATGTGGCACGCGCGCCCGTCCCTACGCACGGCACACCGCAGTGCTTTCTCGATATTTTTCTTTTCCTCCAACACCGTCATCTATAGGCTTTTAGTGACCTGTTGCTCGTGGCAAAAGTTCGCTAGCTCTGACACCTCTTGCATGCGCACCGTTTTTGCGCACGGTGCTATGCCGCAAAGCACGGCAGTCGCATGCGTTTCTCTCAGGCACCTCTTTTTTGACACAACGCTGTGGTGCTTAGAAACACACCCGCCGCTTTTGCGCACAGAACTCCACCGTACAGCACGGTAGTCACGTTTGTTCCACACGAACAGCAGTGTGCATCGTGCTACGACACTTTGAAAGCTTTTTCTTCCGAGTCTCGACCGCGCTGTTCCTTTCGTACTTGGCGCGGTTTTGGGACCAGCTTTGTTTTAAACCCCTACTGCGCGCCGTTCCTTTCGTACTTGGCGCGGTTCAGGGTTTGTTTCGAGCCCTTAGCCGCGCTGTTCCCTCCGTACTTGGCGCGGTTTAGGGTCGAGCTTTGTCTCGAGCCCTCTCCGCGCCGTTCCTTCCGTACTTGGCGCGGTTTAGGGTTTGTTTCGAGCCCTTAGCCGCGCTGTTCCCTCCGTACTTGGCGCGGTTTAGGGTTTGTTTCGAGCCCTTAGCCGCGCTGTTCCCTCCGTACTTGGCGCGGTTTAGGGTCGAGCTTTGTCTCGAGCCCTCTCCGCGCCGTTCCTTCCGTACTTGGCGCGGTTTAGGGCC
>NW_027465313.1:10000-22500 GCF_043290135.1 Rhipicephalus microplus | reverse complement strand
TGCGTGATAAACGACCGTGTCGAAAGCCCAAACACCGCCGAGGCCAGTCGCCGCCGCCGCAAGGGCAGCCACGCAGCCTGGCGAGAGGCATCGTCTCGTGTAGCGTCGCCCCCGCCCCAACTGGAGTGGCCCAGTTTTTTGAACGGGACGGGAACTGCGAAGCACTTAGACCGACGGCGGACTACGACGAGAACGCCTTAAGCTTCGCCAACGTTTCGCCAACTCGTGCGGGAGACTTTTTCCGCTTCGCGGCAAGTCGTCGCGCCGTGCTCTCCGCATCAACCGCGTACGCAGCGAACCGCAAACGTCGGGCGCAGCCTCCTCACCTCCCTGCGCTTTGCGCGCGAACGTTCCCTGTTCGCGCGGCAAAGCCTGGAGGAGGCACGGCCCCGCAGCGTGTTCGAGCGCCCGGTCTACGGGACACCCTGCTTACTTCGAGGGCAACAAGCGCAACGCAAGGCTGCGATCTCGCGCACTTTGCGCACGGCTGGAGAAGCTTTGCTGGCCGGCTTTCGCTCCTCGTGTTTACCGTGCGTTAAAGTTGCGCGTCCGTGGCTCTCGCAGCTCTTGCGCGCCCGGTCGCAGAGAGGAGTACGCAACCTCGACCGCACTTTCCCTGCAGGCTTCCTTCCGACTCGAAGTCCTGCGGCGGTCTCAACGAGGTGCCACATCCTCAATGCAGTCGGTCGCCCCCGTTTCGGTTGGGCTCTGGCACGACGGTCGCCACCGTCTCGCCCTTGAGTGGCCGCTGTTGGCGCTCGCTGTGAGGTGTTCAGCGTGCTGTCCGTGTTGCCGACGCGGTCAAAACGAGTCGACGGCTCACGTTCCCTTGTGCGCCGAAGGCTCTCTTGATATGTGATCCGACCCTCAGACAGACGAAGCCAAGGGAAGACCCAAGGCCGCAATGTGCGTTCAAAGAATCAGTGCTCAGTGTGTCCTGCAATTCACACCAAGTCTCGCAGCTGGCTGCGTTCTTCATCGACCCGAGAACCGAGTGATCCACCGCTTAGAGTCGTGAAAAAGTGTTTGTTCAATTCCGTACAGTCAAAACCAAACGTTTCTGGCACTCGGCCAAACAGTGGCCAAGAAGGGCGCTTTTCAGCGCACGCTTGGACTCCAAAACTCTGCCGCGCCTTTTTCGGCTGCCGCAAATCGAGCAAACGGTGTGTTTCGGACGGCGTTTCGCTTCCGCTACTTGCGAGTGCTTTCGTGGTCCACCCCTCTATAAATACTCGGGAGGCGTCGAAGCCGGTTCTCCAAGCCGGACCCGTAGGTATCGTTGTGTGCTCGCTCTCATTGGCCCGCCTAACCAGAAAATGCCTGCGGTACACCCATTTGGATAAGAGTGCACGCAGATGCGGGCCTCGACGGCTACACATTTCCTCGGGCGGCCGCCTCCCGGCCTCCGTGGAGCGCGGGATGCACGGTCCCATCGACAAGCCTCTCCCGTTTTTACCGTGGCGTCGCGGTTCACCACGGCGGGCGGGTCGGTCTCCTCCGCATAAAAAGGGGGACCCCCGCTTTTTGTTCCACGAAATCGCACAAGCTTTTTTCGCATCCACGGTTTGCCACCGCACACCAAAATGCCGATCCGGCTGCCTACTTTAGCCAACAGGTGGAGCCAGGCGCGCCGTACTTGCGCGGCACTTCCCACGTCCACCGAAGTCGGTGCCAAGGACCACTTTCGGCGCCGGAGCCGCGTACGAGCCTACTCGAGGCGGAAGAACGAAGCCAGCAAGGGCCTGGCCGCAAGTGCGTTCAATTGTCGGGACGTCCAAGTCCCTCGTTCTTCCGTGCTTCCTCTTTCGGCAAGTCGTTGCGGCACCTTCCCAAAGCGCGCAGACCCGCTAATCGCGACGAGCGCGACGTGGCCGTGCCGCCTTTCCCTCGGCAGCAAGCAAAACGCCTGGCAACGTCGACGCTCCCCTAACCGCGATCTCGCACCGTGTTTCGTGTGGCGAATTCAAAAGCCGGCCGGCGCTGCTGCAACCATTACGGTCGGTACGCATACGCCGCGGAGGGCGGGACGGTCATCGGAGCGTGCGGTTCCTCCATCGAGTACTGCGCACCTCGGCCGTCGCATCGCCGTGCCATGACCGGCCGCGCGTCAACGCGAACCGGTGCCAGCGAGATCCCTCGCCTGCAAGAACCGACCGGCAGCCTCCGTCACCCGAGGACGCGGAGGCGCTTGCCGCGGACGGCGGGACGGTATGCACTGGTGCACAGCGGACCCGTCACATCGCCAGTTCCTTGACCGACCGCCGACGCTTGTGCCGTTCCTCTCGTACTTGGCAGTCGCCGCGCGATTGTCGGGTCTCGTTCTTGCACGCTCGAACGGTCGGGAGGGCACTCGGCTGGCGTTTCGGGAACGCGCAGCCTCGCCTTCTACCGACGTAACCACGACTCGCCGTTCGCGCTCCGCCGCTCCTGTTTACAGTACTAGGCGGTCCCGCAGCGGTCGGGTCGCGCATTTCGAGCGCTTCGAGCCACGGTGCAGTGGCGGGTCGAAAGCCGACCTATGAGTGCGTTGCGCCGTTTGTACCCGCGTCCGCCACCTGGCCGACCGTCCAAGGTCGCGGTGTTGGCGTCCGCTGGGCGCAACAATTTGTCACGGGGTGCCGCTCCACATTCAGGCAGCCCCGTGGGGAAAAGCCGACCCCGCGTCCAAACGGGGTCAGCGGCAGAAAGTGTCGGGCGCAGACGCAGCTGAGGCGCTCACCCTTCACAATCCGTTAATGATCCTTCCGCAGGTTCACCTACGGAAACCTTGTTACGACTTTTACTTCCTCTAAATGATCAAGTTTGGTCATCTTTCCAACAGACCGGCGCAACCGAAAGGCCGCGCCGGACATCGGTCCGAAGACCTCACTAAATCATTCAATCGGTAGTAGCGACGGGCGGTGTGTACAAAGGGCAGGGACGTAATCAACGCGAGCTTATGACTCGCGCTTACTGGGAATTCCTCGTTCAAGGGGAACAATTGCAAGCCCCTATCCCAATCACGAAAGAAGTTCCACGGGTTACCCAGTCTTTTCAGACAGGGATAAAGACACGCTGCTTCCTTCAGTGTAGCGCGCGTGCGGCCCCGGACATCTAAGGGCATCACAGACCTGTTATTGCTCTGTTTCGTGCGGCTAGGAGCCGCTTGTCCCTCTAAGAAGGTTGTAAGGTGCTGGGAACCCCGCACCTATTTAATAGGCTAGAGTCTCGTTCGTTATCGGAATTAACCAGACAAATCGCTCCACCAACTAAGAACGGCCATGCACCACCATCCACCGAATCAAGAAAGAGCTCTCAATCTGTCAATCCTCCCAGTGTCCGGGCCGGGTAAGTTTTCCCGTGTTGAGTCAAATTAAGCCGCAGGCTCCACTCCTGGTGGTGCCCTTCCGTCAATTCCTTTAAGTTTCAGCTTTGCAACCATACTTCCCCCGGAACCCAAATACTTTGGTTTCCCGGAAGCTGCCCGCCGAGTCATTTGAGTAACTCAGGCGGATCGCTGGTTGGCATCGTTTATGGTCAGAACTAGGGCGGTATCTGATCGCCTTCGAACCTCTGACTTTCGTTCTTGATCAATGAAAACATTCTTGGCAAATGCTTTCGCAGTAGTTCGTCTTGCGACGGTCCAAGAATTTCACCTCTAGCGCCGCAATACGAATGCCCCCGTCCGTCCCTCTTAATCATTACCTCGTATTCCAAAAACCAACAGAACAGAAACGAGGTCTTGTTCTATTATTCCATGCAAGTTTATTCAGGCGACTCGCCTGCGTTGAGCACTCTAATTTTTTCAAAGTAAAAGCACCGGCCATCTCGAGGCACACAATGAAGTGCACCAAGAAAGAACCGGCATGATGTTCAGTCCGAGCCGTCGCATCGGGTAGATGCACTACTCGTCTGGAACTGAGATCCAACTACGAGCTTTTTAACCGCAGCAGCTTTAGTATACGCTATTGGAGCTGGAATTACCGCGGCTGCTGGCACCAGACTTGCCCTCCAATTGATCCTCGTTAAAGGATTTAGAGTGTACTCATTTCAATTACGGGGCCTCAAAAGAGTCCCGTATTGTTATTTTTCGTCACTACCTCCCCGTGCCGGGAATGGGTAATTTGCGCGCCTGCTGCCTTCCTTGGATGTGGTAGCCGTTTCTCAGGCTCCCTCTCCGGAATCGAACCCTGATTCTCCGTTACCCGTAACAACCATGGTAAGCAAGTAACCTACCATCGAAAGTTGATAAGGCAGACACTTGAAAGAAACGTCGCCGGCTCGTGGCCATGCGATCAGCACAAAGTTATCCAGAGTCACCACACAATACGGGCCGAAACCCGATCGATCTTGGTCTAATAAAAGCACCCGTTACCCAAAGGGCTCCAGGCTCACTGCATGTATTAGCTCTAGAATTGCCACAGTTATCCAAGTAGGAAGAAACGATCTAAGGAACCATAACTGATTTAATGAGCCATTCGCGGTTTCGCCTTATTTCGGCATGTACTTAGACATGCATGGCTTAATCTTTGAGACAAGCATATGATTACTGGCAGGATCAACCAGGTAATCGTTCGACTGCGCGTCCGTCCTCGCCCTCGGCGGGCCGGACGCAGTCTGTGTGCGGCGGAGGCCACCTTCAGGCGCCCCAACACGCTTATTTTGCACTCCGAGATGACGGCGTTCGAGCTCGCTACGGCACAACCTTCCCGAAAGACGAGTGGGAGCCGTGCGGCAAGAAGCACGTTCATGCTCGCTCTTTTTCGTTGCATCGACTCGGTCGCGCCGTGCGGGTTGCCCAAGCCCGCTGCACTGTCGGTGGACCGGCCGGAACTAGCAACGGAGCCGAGACTGCAAAGCCGCCAGACGACGGGTCACGCCCGCGTCTTCGGCGCTTTCGCATCTGAATTGCCCGAGGACGACACGGAACACACCTCGATATCGTGGTAAAACGGCACCGTCCGACAACCAGCCCCTAACGCATCAAGCGGATGAGGCTGCAGACGACTGCCGTGGATTCCCCTGGAGCAGACCCGAGGACACGCTTGACGAGGCCGAAGCCCGCCGCATATCAGACACCCGGTCGCTTTCGCGTACGCCGCTCACGAGAACCCCCACATAATAGCAGCGATAAGTACCCAGACCTCCTTGGGCCCTAATACGAGCGTACTCGAGAAAATTTCACCGCGGGTGTGCCCCGAAACGTGTGGCATGTTGAGCGTGCCACAAGTCTACGTCGCTCTCAAACCCGCCGAGGTCGTAGAATTTGCGACCCTACTCACGAAATTCCCACCGAGGATACGGCCGCAAACGTACCGCACCTTGGGTAGGCCACGAGTTTGTGCAACACTACGCTGACGGCACAGCACCGAGGTCGTGCGCGCACGCACGGGAAAATTCCGCCGCGGTTTCTGCCGAAAACGTGAGGCACCACGACTCTCCGCAAGTTCGCGTCGACTGCGAAAGACCGAAGTCGTGAACGACGTGTCCGCTACTCGCCGCCGACACGCTGGACACCAAACGTACAACGACTCGACGGCGTCGTAGAGGCCCACGACGCGGTTTTCCTTAACGACGTCTCGGCGTGGCACCGACAGGTTAGAACGGCCGACCAACGTTCCCTGTCCGCCGTTCGGCTCAGTCGAAGGGCTCGGCGACTTCGGCAACGCTGCGAAGCCGCACGGTGACGCACGCCATGTCCCCATTTTTTTTTTTCTTTCTGCGTCTGCCGGGGTGCCCCTATAATAGCAGCGATAAGCACCCAGACCGCCGTGGGTCGCTCGCCCCGGCTGACGTGGTTTTTCGTACTCCTGCGGCGGTCGCCGTCAAGCACGTCCAAATACGCTACTTTCGTGGGCGCATTCACGCTCTTTCGCTTCGCCGGAGTGCCAGCACTCACTCTGCCAAAAACGGCGAACATCCGAGCGGCGGTTCCCACTTTTGCGTTGGCGTCGCAAACCCCGCCCCGGCAGACGAGGTTTGCCGTACTCGTGCGACGGTGGCCGGCGGGCACGTCGAAAGACGCCGATATCGTGCGCGAATTGGCGCACCTTGGCTTCACCGGAGTGCCGCCACTGACTCCTCCAAAAACGGCGAAGATCCGAGCGGCGCTTCCCACTTTCGCATCGGCGTCCCGAACTCCGCCCCGGCTGACGCGGTTTACCGTACTCGTGCGACGGTCGCCGGCGAGCACGTGGAAAGACGCCGATATCGTGCCCGAATCGGCTCCGTTCGGCTTCGCCGGAGTGCCAGCACTGGCTCGGCGAAAGACGACGAACATCCGAGCGACGGTTCTCACTATTGCGTACGCGTCGCAAACCCCGCCCCGGCAGACGCACTTTGCCGTACTCGTGCGACGGTCGCCGGCGAGCACGTAGAAAGACGCCGATATCGTGCCGGAATCGGCCCCGTTTGGCTTCGCCGGAGTGCCAGCACTCACTCGGCCACAAACGGCGAACATCCGAGCGGCGGTTCCCACTTAGCCGTCGGCGTCCCGAACTCCGCCCCGGCAGACGCGGTTGCCGAGCTCGTGCGACTAGCGACCGCGAAGCCGTCTCGCGACGCCGCTTTCGTGCGCGGCTCCCACTGCGACCTGGGTCACCCGAGGTCGACGAGCAAAAAAGAATGTCGAAAAAAATTTTTTTTTTTTTTGCGTCTGCCGGGGTGCCCCTATAATAGCAGCGATAAGCACCCAGACCGCCATGGGTCGCTCGCCCCGGCTGACGTGGTTTTTCGTTTTCCTGCGGTGGTCGTCGTCAAGCACGTCCAAACACGCCACTTTCGTGGGCGCATTCGCGCTCTTTCGCTTCGCCGGAGTGCCAGCACTCACTCTGCCAAAAACGGCGAACATCCGAGCGGCGGTTCCCACTTTTGCGTCGGCGTCGCAAACCCCGCCCCGGCAGACGAGGTTTGCCGTACTCGTGCGACGGTGGCCGGCGGGCACGTCGAAAGACGCCGATATCGTGCGCGAATTGGCGCACCTTGGCTTCACCGGAGTGCCGCCACTGACTCCTCCAAAAACGGCGAAGATCCGAGCGGCGCTTCCCACTTTCGCATCGGCGTCCCGAACTCCGCCCCGGCTGACGCGGTTTACCGTACTCGTGCGACGGTCGCCGGCGAGCACGTGGAAAGACGCCGATATCGTGCCCGAATCGGCTCCGTTCGGCTTCGCCGGATTGCCAGCACTGGCTCGGCGAAAGACGACGAACATCCGAGCGACGGTTCTCACTATTGCGTACGCGTCGCAAACCCCGCCCCGGCAGACGCACTTTGCCGTACTCGTGCGACGGTCGCCGGCGAGCACGTAGAAAGACGCCGATATCGTGCCGGAATCGGCCCCGTTTGGCTTCGCCGGAGTGCCAGCACTCACTCGGCCACAAACGGCGAACATCCGAGCGGCGGTTCCCACTTAGCCGTCGGCGTCCCGAACTCCGCCCCGGCAGACGCGGTTGCCGAGCTCGTGCGACTAGCGACCGCGAAGCCGTCTCGCGACGCCGCTTTCGTGCGCGGCTCCCACTGCGACCTGGGTCACCCGAGGTCGACGAGCAAAAAAGAATGTCGAAAAAAATTTTTTTTTTTTTTTTGCGTCTGCCGGGGTGCCCCTATAATAGCAGCGATAAGCACCCAGACCGCCATGGGTCGCTCGCCCCGGCTGACGTGGTTTTTCGTTTTCCTGCGGTGGTCGTCGTCAAGCACGTCCAAACACGCCACTTTCGTGGGCGCATTCGCGCTCTTTCGCTTCGCCGGAGTGCCAGCACTCACTCTGCCAAAAACGGCGAACATCCTAGTGGCGGTTCCCACTTTTGCGTCGGCGTCGCCAACCCCGCCCCGGCATACGCGGTTTGCCGTACTCGTGCGGCGGTGGCCGGCGGGCACGTCGAAAGACACCGATATCGTGCGCGAGTCGATGCTTCTTGGTCTCGCAGGAGGGCCGCCACTCACTCCTGCAAAAACGGCGAAGATCCGAGCGGCGCTTCCCACTTTTTCGTCGGCGTCGCAAACCTCGCCCCGGCAGACGCGCTTTGCCGTACTCGTGCGACGGTCGCCGGCGAGCACGTCGAAATACGCCGATATCGTGCCCGAATCGGCCCCGTTTCGCTTCGCCGGAGTGCCAGCACTCGCTCGGCCAAAGACGACGAACATCCGAGCGACGGTTCCCACTATTGCGTACGCGTCGCGAACCCCGCCCCGGCAGACGCGGTTTGCCGTACTCGTGCGGCGGTGGCCGGCGGGCACGTCGAAAGACGCCGATATCGTGCACGAATTGGCGCTCCTTGGCTTCACCGGAGTGCCAGCACTCACTCGGCCAAAAACGGCGAACATCCGAGCAGCGGTACCCACTTAGCCGTCGGCATCCCGAACTCCGCGCCGGCTGACGCGGTTGCCGAGCTCGTGCGACTAGCGACCGCGAACGCGTCTCGCGACGCCGCTTTCGTGCGCGGCTCCCATTGCGACCTGGGTTACCCGAGCTCGACCAGCAAAAAAGAAGGTCGAAAATTTTTTTTTTTTTTTCTGCGTCTGCCGGGGTGCCCCTATAATAGCAGCGATAAGCACCCAGACCGCCGTGTGTCGCTCGCCCCGGCTGACGTGGTTTTTCGTACTCCTGCAGCGGTCGCCGTCACGCACGTCCAAATACGCCACTTTCGTGGGCGCATTCGCGCTCTTTCGCGTCGCCGGAGTGCCAGCACTCACTCTGCCAAAAACGGCCAACATCCGAGCGGCGGTTCCCACTTTTGCGTCGGCGTCGTAAACCCCGCCCCGGCAGACGCGGTTTGCCCTACTCGTGCGACGGTCGCCGGCGAGCGCGTCGAAAGACGCCGATATCGTGCGCTAATTGGCGCTCCCTGGCTTCTCCGGAGTGCCGCCACTCACTCCTCCAAAAACGGCGAAGATCCGAGCGGCGTTCTCCACTTTCGCATCGGCGTCCCGAACTCCGCCCGGGCTGACGCGGTTTACCGTACTCGTGCGACGGTCGCCGGCGGGCACGTCGAAAGACGCCGATATCGTGCCGTAATCGGCCCCGTTTGGCTTCGCCCGTGTGCCAGCACTCACTCGGCCAAAAACGGCGAACATCCGAGCAGCGTTTCCCACTTTCGCATCGGCGTCCCGAAGCCCGCCCCGGCAGACGCGGTTTGCCCTACTCGAGCGACGGTCGCCGGCGATCACGTCGAAAGGCGCCGAATTCGTGCACGAATCGATGCTTCTTGGTCTCGCAGGAGGGCCGCCACTCACTCCTGCAAAAACGGCGAAGATCCGAGTTGCGCTTCCCACTTTTTCGTCGGCGTCCCGAACTACGCCCCGGCTGACGCGGTTTACCGTACTCGTGCGACGGTCGCCGGCGGGCACTTCAAAATACGCCGATTTCGTGGGCGCATTCACGCTGTTTCGCTTCCCCGGAGTGCCAACACTCACTCTGCCGAAAGCGGCGATCATCCGAGCGGCGGTTCCCACTTTTGCGTCGGCTTCGCAAACGGCGCCCCGGCAGACGCGCTCGTGCGACGTACTCGTGCGACGGTCGCCGGCGAGCACGTCGAAAGACGCCGATATCGTGCTCGAATCGACCCCGTTTCGCTTCGCCGGAGTGCTGCCAGTCACGGCGCAGAAAACGGCGAACAAGTGTTTTTTTTTTTTTTTTTCCTAGAATTTGTGTTATAGAAGGCACATTTGATATCGGACGATAATTTTCAACTTTATCACGCGCACCGATTTTCGTGTAGAGGTTTGCAAGTTTATGGGAATTTCTCCACTTGGAATAATGCGATTTAGTAGTACTACGAGAACTTCATGGATGTACTCAAGGGTACGGGGCAAGTCAGTTACGTCAACACCTGCAGATTTTTTACACTTCAAACTGAAAATTGTTGGTTGTGAGTCCTCGTGTGATATTAAAGGCCGATTCGCTAACACATAGAACAAAGAAAGAAAGGAAGAAAAAACGCCCGCGCTCGCTCAAGAAACCTGGGTTCGCAACAAGTGGCAACAACAAGCAACCGAGCGAGTGCGCCAAAACCCGTGGCGGCCGAACAAACGCGAAGTCCCAACCGCGTCAGCCGGGGCGGCACGGGACAGGAAAAATCACTTCAGCCGGGGCGGCGGGGCACCGAATAAACCTCGTCACCTCGTCGCAGGATAAAAGAGGAAACAAAAAGTCTAAACAGCGTCTGCTGGAGCGAATGCGTAATAAAACAACAACAACAACAAAAAAAAAAAACACCCGCGCTCAAGAAGTCTGCAATCACCACAAAAGGCGACTGTGACCGAGCAGCGTCAGCCGGGGCCGTGCGGAAACGGAAAAACCGCGACTACCGGGGCGTCGAGGCACCGAAAAATCCACTTCAGCCGCGGCGAAAAAAAAAAACAAAAAGAAAGACGGAGGGGGGGGGGGGGAACCACGTCTGCCGGGGCGAAGGAAAAAAAAAAAACGCGTCTGCCGGGGCGAGCCCGGGTGCGGCACCACCGGGAAAACTGTGGCAAACAGACATGGCGATCGAGTGAGTGGGCCGCCAGCCAGGCTCAGCCAAAAAGTGCAAAGTCCGAACTGCGTCAGCCGGGGCGGCAAAAACCACGTCAGCCGGGGCGGCGCAAAAAACCGCGTCTGCCGGGGCGGCACGAAACCGCGTCAGCCGGGGCGGCGCGAAAACTGCGTCAGCCGGGGCGAAAGAAAAAAAAAAAAAAAACGCGTCTGCCGGGGCGAGCCCGGGTGCGGCACCACCGGGAAAACTGTGGCAAACAGACATGGCGATCGAGTGAGTGGGCCGCCAGCCAGGCACAGCCGAAAAGTGCAAAGTCCGAACCGTGTCAGCCGGGGCGGCAAAAAACCGCGTCAGCCGGGGCGGCGCAAAAAACCGCGTCTGCCGGGGCGGCACGAAACCGCGTCTGCCGGGGCGGCGCGAAAACTGCGTCAGCCGGGGCGAGCCCGGGTGCGGCACCACCGGGAAAACTGTGGCAAACAGACATGGCGATCGAGTGAGTGGGCCGCCAGCCAGGCTCAGCCAAAAAGTGCCAAGTCCGAACTGCGTCAGCCGGGGCGGCAAAAAACCGCGTCAGCCGGGGCGGCGCAAAAAACCGCGTCTGCCGGGGCGGCGCGAAAACCGCGTCTGCCGGGGCGGCGCGAAAACTGCGTCAGCCGGGGCGAAAGAAAAAAAAAAACGCGTCTGCCGGGGCGAGCCCGGGTGCGGCACCACCGGGAAAACTGTGGCAAACAGACATGGCGATCGAGTGAGTGGGCCGCCAGCAAGGCTCAGCCAAAAAGTGCTAAGTCCGAACTGCGTCAGCTGGGGCGGCAAAAAACCGCGTCTGCCGGGGCGGCACGAAACCGCGTCAGCCGGGGCGGCGCGAAAACCGCGTCTGCCGGGGCGGCACGAAACCGCGTCAGCCGGGGCGGCGCGAAAACTGCGTCAGCCGGGGCGAGCCCGGGTGCGGCACCACCGGGAAAACTGTGGCAAACAGACATGGCGATCGAGTGAGTGGGCCGCCAGCCAGGCACAGCCGAAAAGTGCTAAGTCCGAACTGCGTCAGCCGGGGCGGCAAAAACCGCGTCAGCCGGGGCGGCGCGAAAACCGCGTCTGCCGGGGCGGCACGAAACCGCGTCAGCCGGGGCGGCGCGAAAACTGCGTCAGCCGGGGCGAGCCCGGGTGCGGCACCACCGGGAAAACTGTGGCTAACAGACATGGCGATCGAGTGAGTGGGCCACCAGCCAGGCTCAGCCAAAAAGTGCTAAGTCCGAACTGCGTCAGCCGGGGCGGCAAAAACCGCGTCAGCCGGGGCGGCGCAAAAAACCGCGTCTGCCGGGGCGGCACGAAACCGCGTCAGCCGGGGCGGCGCGAAAACTGCGTCAGCCGGGGCGAAAGAAAAAAAAAAAACGCGTCTGCCGGGGCGAGCCCGGGTGCGGCACCACCGGGAAAACTGTGGCAAACAGACATGGCGATCGAGTGAGTGGGCCGCCAGCCAGGCACAGCCGAAAAGTGCCAAGTCCGAACTGCGTCAGCCGGGGCGGCAAAAAACCGCGTCAGCCGGGGCGGCGCAAAAAACCGCGTCTGCCGGGGCGGCACGAAACCGCGTCAGCCGGGGCGGCGCGAAAACTGCGTCAGCCGGGGCGAGCCCGGGTGCGGCACCACCGGGAAAACTGTGGCAAACAGACATGGCGATCGAGTGAGTGGGCCGCCAGCCAGGCTCAGCCAAAAAGTGCCAAGTCCGAACTGCGTCAGCCGGGGCGGCGCAAAAAACCGCGTCTGCCGGGGCGGCGCGAAAACCGCGTCTGCCGGGGCGGCGCGAAAACTGCGTCAGCCGGGGCGAAAGAAAAAAAAAACGCGTCTGCCGGGGCGGCAAAAAACCGCGTCTGCCGGGGCGGCACGAAACCGCGTCAGCCGGGGCGGCGCGAAAACCGCGTCTGCCGGGGCGGCACGAAACCGCGTCAGCCGGGGCGAGCCCGGGTGCGGCACCACCGGGAAAACTGTGGCAAACAGACATGGCGATCGAGTGAGTGGGCCGCCAGCCAGGCACAGCCGAAAAGTGCTAAGTCC
>NW_027465313.1:0-2500 GCF_043290135.1 Rhipicephalus microplus | reverse complement strand
GTCCACCCCTCTATAAATACTCGGGAGGCGTCGAAGCCGGTTCTCCAAGCCGGACCCGTAGGTATCGTTGTGTGCTCGCTCTCATTGGCCCGCCTAACCAGAAAATGCCTGCGGTACACCCATTTGGATAAGAGTGCACGCAGATGCGGGCCTCGACGGCTACACATTTCCTCGGGCGGCCGCCTCCCGGCCTCCGTGGAGCGCGGGATGCACGGTCCCATCGACAAGCCTCTCCCGTTTTTACCGTGGCGTCGCGGTTCACCACGGCGGGCGGGTCGGTCTCCTCCGCATAAAAAGGGGGACCCCCGCTTTTTGTTCCACGAAATCGCACAAGCTTTTTTCGCATCCACGGTTTGCCACCGCACACCAAAATGCCGATCCGGCTGCCTACTTTAGCCAACAGGTGGAGCCAGGCGCGCCGTACTTGCGCGGCACTTCCCACGTCCACCGAAGTCGGTGCCAAGGACCACTTTCGGCGCCGGAGCCGCGTACGAGCCTACTCGAGGCGGAAGAACGAAGCCAGCAAGGGCCTGGCCGCAAGTGCGTTCAATTGTCGGGACGTCCAAGTCCCTCGTTCTTCCGTGCTTCCTCTTTCGGCAAGTCGTTGCGGCACCTTCCCAAAGCGCGCAGACCCGCTAATCGCGACGAGCGCGACGTGGCCGTGCCGCCTTTCCCTCGGCAGCAAGCAAAACGCCTGGCAACGTCGACGCTCCCCTAACCGCGATCTCGCACCGTGTTTCGTGTGGCGAATTCAAAAGCCGGCCGGCGCTGCTGCAACCATTACGGTCGGTACGCATACGCCGCGGAGGGCGGGACGGTCATCGGAGCGTGCGGTTCCTCCATCGAGTACTGCGCACCTCGGCCGTCGCATCGCCGTGCCATGACCGGCCGCGCGTCAACGCGAACCGGTGCCAGCGAGATCCCTCGCCTGCAAGAACCGACCGGCAGCCTCCGTCACCCGAGGACGCGGAGGCGCTTGCCGCGGACGGCGGGACGGTATGCACTGGTGCACAGCGGACCCGTCACATCGCCAGTTCCTTGACCGACCGCCGACGCTTGTGCCGTTCCTCTCGTACTTGGCAGTCGCCGCGCGATTGTCGGGTCTCGTTCTTGCACGCTCGAACGGTCGGGAGGGCACTCGGCTGGCGTTTCGGGAACGCGCAGCCTCGCCTTCTACCGACGTAACCACGACTCGCCGTTCGCGCTCCGCCGCTCCTGTTTACAGTACTAGGCGGTCCCGCAGCGGTCGGGTCGCGCATTTCGAGCGCTTCGAGCCACGGTGCAGTGGCGGGTCGAAAGCCGACCTATGAGTGCGTTGCGCCGTTTGTACCCGCGTCCGCCACCTGGCCGACCGTCCAAGGTCGCGGTGTTGGCGTCCGCTGGGCGCAACAATTTGTCACGGGGTGCCGCTCCACATTCAGGCAGCCCCGTGGGGAAAAGCCGACCCCGCGTCCAAACGGGGTCAGCGGCAGAAAGTGTCGGGCGCAGACGCAGCTGAGGCGCTCACCCTTCACAATCCGTTAATGATCCTTCCGCAGGTTCACCTACGGAAACCTTGTTACGACTTTTACTTCCTCTAAATGATCAAGTTTGGTCATCTTTCCAACAGACCGGCGCAACCGAAAGGCCGCGCCGGACATCGGTCCGAAGACCTCACTAAATCATTCAATCGGTAGTAGCGACGGGCGGTGTGTACAAAGGGCAGGGACGTAATCAACGCGAGCTTATGACTCGCGCTTACTGGGAATTCCTCGTTCAAGGGGAACAATTGCAAGCCCCTATCCCAATCACGAAAGAAGTTCCACGGGTTACCCAGTCTTTTCAGACAGGGATAAAGACACGCTGCTTCCTTCAGTGTAGCGCGCGTGCGGCCCCGGACATCTAAGGGCATCACAGACCTGTTATTGCTCTGTTTCGTGCGGCTAGGAGCCGCTTGTCCCTCTAAGAAGGTTGTAAGGTGCTGGGAACCCCGCACCTATTTAATAGGCTAGAGTCTCGTTCGTTATCGGAATTAACCAGACAAATCGCTCCACCAACTAAGAACGGCCATGCACCACCATCCACCGAATCAAGAAAGAGCTCTCAATCTGTCAATCCTCCCAGTGTCCGGGCCGGGTAAGTTTTCCCGTGTTGAGTCAAATTAAGCCGCAGGCTCCACTCCTGGTGGTGCCCTTCCGTCAATTCCTTTAAGTTTCAGCTTTGCAACCATACTTCCCCCGGAACCCAAATACTTTGGTTTCCCGGAAGCTGCCCGCCGAGTCATTTGAGTAACTCAGGCGGATCGCTGGTTGGCATCGTTTATGGTCAGAACTAGGGCGGTATCTGATCGCCTTCGAACCTCTGACTTTCGTTCTTGATCAATGAAAACATTCTTGGCAAATGCTTTCGCAGTAGTTCGTCTTGCGACGGTCCAAGAATTTCACCTCTAGCGCCGCAATACGAATGCCCCCGTCCGTCCCTCTTAATCATTACCTCGTATTCCAAAAACCAACAGAACAGA
>NW_027465312.1:0-31675 GCF_043290135.1 Rhipicephalus microplus | reverse complement strand
TTTTTTCTTTGGGCTGATAGCTTTGAAGATATGTTCTGATGGTGGTGAGAGTGGAGCAGGACTGTCTCCGTGGCGCAGTTGGCTAGCGCGATCTGCTGTTGACCGAAAGTTTGGAGGTTCGAGCCCACCCTGTGGTGGTGTGGCGCTTTTTTTCTTTGGGCTGATAGCTCTGAAGAAATGTTCTGATGGTGGTGAGAGTGGAGCACGACTGTCTGCGTGGCGCAATTGGCTAGCGCGATCGTCTGTTAACCGAAAAGTTGGAGGTTCGAGCCAACACGGTGGTGGTGCGGCGCTTTTTTTTTCTTTGGACTGATAGCTTTTAAGATATCCTCTCATGGTGGTGAGAGTATAGCAGGACTGTCTCCGTGGCGCAATTTGCTAGCGCGATCGGCTGTTAACCGAAAGGTTGGAGGTTCGAGCCCTCCCGGGAGTGGTGTGTTGCTTTTTCACTTGCGCTGATAGCTTTGAAGATGTGTTCTGATGGTGGTGAGAGTGGAGCACGACTGTCTCCGTGGCGCAATTGCCTAGCGCGATCGGCTGTTAACCAAAAGGTTGGAGGTTCGAGCACTCCCGGGGACGGTGTGTCGCTTTTTTTTCTTTGAGCTGATAGCTTTGGAGAAATGTTCTGACAGTGGTGAGAGGGGAGCACGACTGTCTCCGTGGCGCAATTGGCTAGCGCCATTGGCTGTTAACCGAAAGGTGGGAGGTTTGAGTCCACCCGGGGACGGTGTGTCGCTTTTTTTTTCTTTTCGCTGATAGCTTTGAAGATATGTTCTGATGGTGGTGAGAGTGGAGCACGACTGTCTCCGTGGCGCAATTAGCTAGCGCTATCGGCTGTTAATCGAAAGGTTGGAGCTTCGAGCCCACCCGGTGGTGGTGCGGCGCTTTTTTTTTCTTTGCGCTGATAGCTTTGAAGATATGTCCTGATGGTGGTGAGAGTGGAGCACGACTGTCTCCGTGGCGCATTTGGCTAGCGCGAAAAGCTGTTAACCGAAAGCTTGGAGTTTCGAGCCCACCCGGTGGTGGTGCGGCGCTTTTTTTTCTTTGGGCTGATAGCTCTGAAGAAATGTTCTGACGGGGGTGAGAGTGGAGCACGACTGTCTCCGTGGCGCAATTGGCTGGCGCGATCGGCTGTTAACCGAAAGGTTGGAGGTTCGAGCTCACCCGGTGGTGGTGCGGTGCTTTTTTTTCTTTGAGCTGATAGCTTTCAAGATATGTTCTGATGGTGGTGAGAGTGGAGCAGGACTGTCTCCGTTGCACAATTGGCTAGCGCGATCGGCTGTTAACCGAAAGGTTGCAGGATCGAGCCCACCCGGTGGTGGTGCGGCGCTTTTTTTTCTTTGGGCTGATAGCTTTGAAGATATGTTCTGATGGTGGTGAGAGTGGAGCGGGACTGTCTCCGTGGCGCAATTGGCTAGCGCGATCGGCTGCTAACCGAAAGTTTGGAGGTTCGAGCCCACCCGGTGGTGGTGCGGCGCTTTTTTTTCTTTCGGCTGATAGCTTTGAAGATATGTTCTGATGGTGGTGAGAGTGGAGCAGGATTGTCTCCGTGGCGCATTTGGCTAGCGCGATCGGCTGCTAACGGAAAGGTTGGAGGTTCGAGCCCTCTCGGGAGTGGTGTGTTGCTTTTTTCTTTGCGCTGATAGCTTTGAAGATATGTTCTGATGGTGGTGAGAGTGGAGCACGACTGTCTCCGTGGCGCAATTGGCTAGCGCGATCGGCTGGTAACCGAAAGGGTCGAGGTTCAAGCCCTCCCAGGAGTGGTGTGTTGCTTTTTTCTTTGCGCTAAAAGCTTTGAAGATATGTTCTGTTGGTGGTGAGAGTGGAGCCTGACTGTCTCCGTGGCGCAATTGGCTAGTGCGATCGGCTGTTAACTGAAATTTTGGAGGTTTGTGCCCACTCGGTGGTGGTGCGGCGCTTTTTTTTCTTTGGGCTGATAGGTTTGAAGATATGTTCTGATGGTGGTGAGAGTGCAGCAAGACTGTCTCCGTGGCGCAATGGACAAGCTGAATCGGCTGTTAACCGAAAGGTTGGAGTTTCGAGCCCTCCCGGGAGTGGTGTGTTGCTTTTTTCTTTGCGCTGATAGCTTTGAAGATATGTTCTGATGGTGGTGAGATTGGAGCAGGACTGTCTCCGTGGCGCAATTGGCTCGCGTGATCGGCTGTTAACCGAAAGGTTGGAGGTTCGAGCCCACCCGGTGGTGGTGCAGCGCTTCTTTTTCTTTGGGCTGATAGCTCTGAAGAAATGTTGTGACGGGGGTGAGAGTGGAGCCGGACTGTCTCCGTGGCTCGATTGGCTAGCGCGATGGGCTGTTAACCGAAAGGTTGGAGGTTCGAGCCCACCCGGTGGTGGTGCGGCGCTTTTTTTCCTTTGGGCTGATAGCTCTGAAGAAATGTTCTGACGGTGGTGAGAGTTGAGCACGACTGTCTCCGTGGCACTATTGGCTAGCGCGATCGGCTGTTAACTAAAAGGTTCGAGGTTCGAGCCCTCCCGGGAGTGGTGTGTTGCTTTTTTTTCTTGGGCTGATAGCTTTGAAGATATGTTCTGATGGTGGTGAGTGTGGAGCAGGACTGTCTCCGTGGCGATTTTGGCTAGCGCGATCGGCTGTTAACCGAAAGGTTGGTGGTTCGAGCCCACCCGGTGGTGGTATGGCGCTTTTTTTGTTTGGGCTTTTGGTTAACAGCCGATCCTTTTGGTTAACTTTTGGTTAACTTTTGCCGGTTAACTTTTTTTGGTTAACTTTTGGCCGAACCTTTTGGTTAACAGCCGATCGCGCTAGCCGATTGGGCCACGGAGAGAGTCCTGCTTCATTCTCATCACCATCAGAACATATCTTCAAAGCTACCAGCCTAAAGAAAAAAAGCACCGCACCACCACCAGGTGGGCTCGAACCTCCAATTTTTTGGTTAACAGCCGATCGCGCCAGCCGATTGCGCCACAGAGACAGTCGTGCTCTACTCTCACCACCATCAAAACATATCTTCAAAGCTATCAGCCTAAAGAAAAAAAAGCGCCGCAACACCACCGGGTGGCCTCGAACCTCCAACCTTTTGGTTTATAGCCGAACGTGCTATCCATTTGCGCCACGGAGACAGTCGTGCTCCAATCTCACCACCGTCAGAACATTTCTCCAAAGCTATCAGCGCAAAAAAAAGAAGCGCCGCATCACCACCGGGTGGGCTCGAGCCTCCAAACTTTCGGTTAACAGCCGATCGCGCTAGCCAATTGCGCCACGGAGACAGTCGTGCTACACTTTCACCACCATCAGAACATATCTTCAAAGCTATCAGCGCAAAGAAAAAAGCAACACACCACTCCCGGGAGGGCTCGAAACTCCAACCTTTCGGTTAACAGCCGATCTCGCTAGCCAAATGCGCCACACAGACAGTCCTGCTCCACTCTCACCCCCATCAGAATATATCTTCAAAGCTATCAGCCCAAAGAAATAAAAAGCGCCGCACTACCACCGGGTCGGCTCGAACCTGCAACCTTTCGGTTAACAGCCGATCGCGCTAGCCAATTGCGCCACGGAGACAGTCGTGCTCCACTCTCACCATCATCAGAACATACATTCAAAGCTATCAGCCGAAAGAAAAAAAAGCGCCGCACCACCACTGGGTGGGCTCGAAACTCCAACCTTTCGGTCAACAGTCGATCGCGCTAGCCAATTGCGCCACGGAGACAGTCGTGCTCCACTCTCACCACCAACAGAACATATCTTCAAAGCTATCAGCCCAAAAAAAAGCGCCGCACCACCACCGGACGGGCTGTAACCTCCAACCTTTCGGTTAACAGCCGATCGCGCTAGCCAATCGCGCTACGGAGACAGTCATGCTCCACTCTCACCATCATCAGAACATATTGCCACGTTCCATTTCCCAAGCTTTTGTTATCGTCCCAAAACACCACACGCTTCTCAGCGCAAACCGCGCCTGCAGTTTTCGAGAGGGTTCCGGACTGTAGTAGATCATTTCGATAAGATCACGCCCACTGTGCGAATGATACAGATTGTTCTGGAACGTACGCCGCCGCCAGCGGTAGCGCTAGAACATTCGACGGCGGGAGTATAAATGCCGACGCGCTTCGCCGCTTGTCAGTTGTTGATCGAAGGTCGACGCTCCGTTCGCCGCTATCAGTCCGAGACTGCTATCTGTGCGAGATTGCTGCTGTAATTGGACTTTCCGTTTACCGGGCACAGGTTCGCCCAAATAAACAGTTAAATCCCAACACGAGGTCTCCTGTCTTCGGCCACGTCACGACACCGTGACATCTGGTGGAGGTGCTGCTTCGTTCATGTACCGCACGCCCCCGTCAAGCCGTGAACCCAGCCCACGTCGCAGGGAAGACACCGACGCCAACCAGGAGCAGCGAACAAGCCGCCGACAGCAAGGGCTACCACCGGAGTACGGGATTCTAGAAGACAAGGCGCGGAAGACCAAGGCCATGACCGCGACTGCAGCGACAATGACAACCGCCGCATCCCTGCCCACGATGGTCATGCATCAACCCAGGGAACCACCAATTTTCCATGGGTCATCGTTCGAAGACCCGGAGTCCTGGTTAGAAACATACGACCGTGTGGCCGCCCTCAACCACTGGGACAACGAAGAAAAGCTCCGGCGTGTGTACTTCTACCTGGAAGACACCGCAAGGACCTGGCTAGAAAATCGTGAGTCCACGCTCCGAACGTGGGATGTCTTTTGCGGCGCATTTCTGCAAACGTTCGCGAACGTCGCTCACAAAGAAAGGGCCGCTGCTCAACTAGAGACCCGGGTTCAGCTACCGAATGAGAAGGTTGGAATTTTCACAGAGGAGATGACCCGCCTATTTCGTCACGCTGACCCAGACATGCCTGAGGAGAATAAAGTTCGTTTCCTCATGCGAGGGGTCAAACAGGAGCTCTTCGCGGGACTAATGAGGAATCCACCGAACACCGTCCAAGAATTTGTATCCGAGGCGACCACCATCGAAAAAACCCTTGACATGCGCACCAGACTGTATAATCGTCGCCTGACTCCAGAATGCGCTGCTGCTCAAACCAGTGACTCCGAAAACCTGCGTGAAACGATCCGAGCGATCGTGCGGGAAGAGCTGCGCAAACTGTTGCCTTCGGCGCAACCTCAAGTGGATTCGATTGCCGACATTGTGCGAGAAGAAGTTCGGCAATCACTTCCAATTCCCCATACACCGCTGCCCGAGCCAGAAACTATGAGCTACGCCGCTGCAGTGCGCCACAACGCTCCTCCCCGTCCACGCCAAAACGCCGCCCCGTCGCACTTCCGTCGCCAGACACCACCGCCGCCACCACCCCCACCGACGACCTACCGTTCATCAGCGGGCCAGCGCAGTGCGCCGAGGAAAACCGACGTTTGGCGCACCCCTGACCACCGCCCACTGTGCTACCACTGCGGCGAGGCCGGGCACACTTACCGCCGTTGCCAGTACCGACAGATGGGACTGCGTGGCTTCGCCGTCGATGCACCACGTCCGCAGCCAGGAGAACGACCACGTGACATTGCCGACTACCTGACAGGAACTCGGTGGACACCACGAAGCTCTTCGCGTTCGCCGTCGCCCAGCCGCCGCACGTCACCGCACCACCGACAGTACTCTGGCCCAACTCAGGGCCGGTCTCCTAGCCCGTATCCGGGAAACTAAGGGCAGCAACCGGTGGAGGTGCGGTTGCTGTGTGACGAACTACCGAAGATCCTCCGACGACGTCGACGCCGCGACGGAGCTTTCCGAACACAACGCCAACCAGGCAAAGCCCTGACGGCGAAAGCTCACTTACTGAAGGTGGCCTGACGACGCAACATGGAAGCAGCGGAACAAGCCGACGCAGCCGTGACCCGACGCCACGCCCTAACTGTAATGCGAGACGGCGAACTAGCGACCTCGACGTTCTTATCGACGGCCACAGTGTGACCGCTCTCGTCGATACTGGAGCCGACTATTCTGTCATCAGTGGGTCGTTCGCCGCAAAGTTAAAGAAAGTTAGGACAGCTTGGAAAGGCCCTGAAATCCGCACAGCCGGAGGTCATCTCGTAATGCCTGCAGGAATCTGCACAGCGAGAGTCACCATTAACGGCCGTATTTATCCTACAGACTTCATAGTCCTACAGCGTTGCTCGAGAGATGTCATCCTTGGCATGGACTTCTTATGCCTCCATGGTGCTGTCATCAACCTAAAAACTAAGTCGATAACGTTATCCACAGAAGAAGCACTACCACCGCGCACGCCGTCTGGACACCATGCCTTGAATGTGCTGGAAGAACAAGTTACCATTTCGCCTCGCTCAAGCGTCATTATTTCAGTCGGCGCTCCTGAATCACCTGACTTCAAAGGCGTCGTTGAAGGCAGTCAGCATCTGTTGGTCACCCGAAATATTTGCGTCGCAAGAGGAATTGCAGAGCTGCGGGGAGGCAGAGCAACGGTTATGCTCACGAATTTCAGCAATGAGTACAAACATGTGAACAAAGGAACAACGGTCGCATACATCGAAGAAATTGTCAAAGCCACCAGTGCTTTCGCCCTCGCCGATTCTGCGGAACCTGCTCAGAGGAACCAAGCCCCTCCCATAGCTTTCGACGTCAATCCCAGACTTCCGAACGATAAGCAAGAACAGCTCAAGGCCCTGCTCCTGCAATACGAAGATTGCTTTTCGTCGTCATCGAAAATTCGGCAGACCCCAATCACGAAACATCGCATCATAACCGAAGAAAATGCCAGACCACTCCGTCAGAGTCCGTACAGGGTTTCGACGCGAGAACGTGAGGCCATGAAGAGACAAGTTGATGAAATGCTGCGGGATGACATTATCCAGCCGTCCAAGAGCCCATGGGCATCCCCCGTGGTGTTAGTGAAGAAAAAGAATGGAACCCTACGTTTCTGCGTCGATTATGGCCGCCTGAACAAAATCACAAGAAAGGACGTGTATCCTCTCCCACGAATAGACGACGCACTTGATCGGCTCCATAACGCCAAGTACTTTTCGTCAATGGACCTCAAGACTGGCTATTGGCAAATCGAAGTCGACGAAAGAGACCGACAGAAGACGGCGTTTATAACACCGGACGGCCTCTTCGAGTTTAAGGTGATGCCCTTCGGCCTTTGCTCAGCGCCTGCAACTTTTCAACGCGTTATGGATACAGTACTTGCAGGATTGAAGTGGCAGACTTGCCTTGTGTACTTGGACGACGTCGTCGTGTTTTCCTCGAGTTTCGACGAGCATCTTCGGCGCCTTGAAGCTGTACTTCAAGCCATCAAGACTTCCGGACTCACACTGAAGCCAGAAAAGTGCAGACTTGCGTATGAAGAGCTCTTGTTTCTGGGGCACGTTATCAGCAAGTCTGGAGTTCGTCCTGATCCACGGAAAACAGCCGCCATCGCCTACTTCCCGCCGCCCACTGACAAGAAAGCCGTGCGCCGATTTCTGGGCCTGTGCGCCTATTATAGGCGGTTCGTGAAAAACTTCGCCCGCATCGCTGATCCTCTCACTAACCTTACCAAGGCCGACGTGGAGTTCAAGTGGGAAACGCCACAGGAACACGCTTTCCAGGAGCTTAAACATCGCCTCCAGACGCCTCCGTTACTTGCCCATTTCGAGGAATTCGCCGAGACAGAAATACATACTGACGCAAGCAGCGTAGGTCTTGGCGCCGATCTTGTGCAGAGGGCTGACGGACTTGAAAGGGTTATTAGTTACGCCAGCCGATCGCTTTCCAAAGCAGAAGCAAATTATTCCACAACAGAAAAGGAGTGCCTCGCCATCATCTGGGCTACGTCGAAATTTCGCCCATACCTCTACGGCAGGCCCTTCAAAGTTGTGAGCGACCACCACGCCTTGTGTTGGCTAGCCACTTTGAAGGACCCTTCAGGTCGCCTCGCACGATGGAGCCTGAGACTTCAAGAATATGACATTACTGTCATTTACAAGTCCGGCAAAAAACACTCCGACGCCGACTGTCTCTCTCGTGCGCCTGTCGACCAGCCGCTACCCGACGACCCGGATGATGACTACTTCTTGGGAACGATCACTACCGACGACTTCGCTGAACGACAGCGGGCCGACCCGGAACTTAAGGCCCTAATAGAATACCTCGAAGGCAGGACCGCCGAAGTCCCGAAGGTATTTAAGCGCGCACTTGCGTCGTTTTTTCTACGAAACGGTCTTCTACAAAAGAAAAACTTTTCACCGCTTCGGGCTAAGTACCTCCTTGTGGTGCCTTCAGCTTTGCGACCAGAACTCCTACAGGCCCTGCACGACGATCCGACGGCAGGGCAACTCGGTGTTTCTCGCACGCTCGCGAGGATACAAGAAAGGTACTACTGGCCGCGTCTTACCACCGACGTCACTCGTTATGTGAGGACATGCCGGGAATGTCAGCGACGCAAGACACCGCCGACACGGCCAGCGGGACTTCTGCAGCCAATAGATCCACCTTGCCGACCTTTCCAGCAGAATGGTATGGACCTACTGGGGCCGTTCCCGACGTCGGCTTTCGGAAACAAGTGGATCGTGGTAGCTACCGACTACCTCACCCGCTACGCCGAGACAAAAGCCCTGCCAAAAGGCAGTGCATCCGAGGTAGCTAAGTTCTTCATCGAAAATATCGTCCTACGTCACGGCGCCCCGGAGGTCCTTATCACCGACAGAGGAACGGCATTCACTGCCGACTTAACTCAAGCGATCTTCGCATACAGCCAAACAAACCACCGCCGGACGACAGCGTATCACCCACAGACCAACGGCCTCACCGAGCGGCTTAACAAGACGATCGCCGACATGCTGACAATGTACGTCGATGTCGAACACAAGACGTGGGACGCCATTCTTCCGTATGTGACCTTCGCATACAACACGGCGGTGCAGGAGACGACGCAGATATCTCCATACAAGTTGGTCTACAGAAGGAGCCCGACAACGACGCTCGATGCCATGTTACCCAACGTCACCGACGAAGAAAACCTCGATGTGAGCGAGTACCTTCATCGCGCCGAAGAAGCCCGACAACTTGCGCGGCTCCGTATCAAGAATCAACAGACGACCGACAGCCACCGTTACAACCTTCGACGACGCTTCGTGGAATACCAGCCCGGTGAACGTGTTTGGGTGTGGACGCCGATACGCCGACGTGGACTAAGTGAAAAGCTTCTGCGACGGTACTTCGGACCATACAGGGTGGTTCGACGTCTCAGCCCACTTGATTACGAGGTTGTCCCCGACGGCATCACGAACTCTCAACGACGCCGATCGCGACCTGAAGTCGTCCATGTCGCACGCCTAAAGCCGTTTCATGCGCGTTAATAAACTGAAACAGTGCTTTTTTGTATTATTGTTGTATTGTAATTTATTCATTGTACTTTCTTGCATTATTATTGTACCTTAATCTTTAGTTAAAGCATCGAGACGATGCCTTTTTTCAGAGGGGGGCAATGCCACGTTCCATTTCCCAAGCTTTTGTTATCGTCCCAAAACACCACACGCTTCTCAGCGCAAACCGCGCCTGCAGTTTTTGAGAGGGTTCCGGACTGTAGTAGATCATTTCGATAAGATCACGCCCACGGTGCGAATGGTACAGATTGTTCTGGAACGTACGCCGCCGCCAGCGGTAGCGCTAGAATATTCGACGGCGGGAGTATAAATGCCGACGCGCTTCGCCGCTTGTCAGTTGTTGATCGAAGGCCGACGCTCCGTTCGCCGCTATCAGTCCGAGACTGCTATCTGTGCGAGACTGCTGCTGTAATTGGACTTTCCGTTGACCGGGCACAGGTTCGCCCAAATAAACAGTTAAATCCCAACAAGAAGTCTCCTGTCTTCGGCCACGTCACGACCCCGTGACAATATCTTCAAAGCTATCAACCCAAAGAAAAAAAAGCGCGGCACCACCACCGGGAGGGCTCGAACCCCCAACATTTCAGTTGACGGCCGAACGCGCTAGCCAATTGCACCACGGAGACAGTCCTGCTCCACTCTCACCACCATCAGAACATATCTTCAAAGCTATCAGCCCAAAGAAAAAAAAGTGCCGCACCACCACCGGGTGGGCTCGAACCTCCAATCTTTCGGTTACCAGCCGATCGCGCTAGCCAATTGCGCCACGGAGACAGTCGTGCTCCACTCTCATCACCATCAGAACATATCTTCGAAGCTATCAGCGCAAAGAAAAAAGCAACACACCACTCCCGGGAGATCTGGAAACTCCAATTTTATGATTAACAGCCGAACGTGCTAGCCAATTGCGCCACGGAGACAGTCGTGCTCCTCTCTCACCACCGTCACAGCATTTCACCAAAGCTATCAGCGCAAAGAAAAAGAAGCGCCGCACCACCACCGGGCGGGCTCGAACCTCCAAACTTTCGGTTAACAGCCGATCGCGCTAGCCAATTGCGCCACACAGACAGTCTTGCTCCACTCTCACCACCATCAGAATATATCTTCAAAGCTATCAGCCCAAAGAAATAAAAAGCGCCGCACTACCACCGGGTCGGCTCGAACTCCAACCTTTCGGTTAACAGCCGATCGCGCTAGCCAATTGCGCCACGGAGACAGTCGTGTTCCACTCTCACCACCAACAGAACATATCTGCAAAGCTATCAGCGCAAAGAAAAAAGCAACACACCACTCCCGGGAGATCTCGAAACTCCAATTTTATGATTAACAGCCGAACGTGCTAGCCAATTGCGCCACGGAGACAGTCGTGCTCCTTTCTCACCACCGTCAGAGCATTTCACCAAAGCTATCAGCGCAAAGAAAAAGAAGCGCCGCACCACCACCGGGCGGGCTCGAACCTCCAAACTTTCGGTTAACAGCCGATCGCGCTAGCCAATTGCGGCACGGGGACAGTCGTGCTCCACTCTCACCACCATCAGAACATATCTTCAAAGCTATCAGCGCAAAGAAAAAAGCAACACACCACTCCCGCGACGGCTCGAAACTCCAACTTTTTGGTTAACAGCCGATCGCGCTAGCCAATTGCGCCACGGAGAGAGTCCTGCTCCATTCTCATCACCATCAGAACATATCTTCAAAGCTATCAGCCTAAAGAAAAAAAGCGCCGCACCACCACCGGGTGGGCTCGAACCTCCAATCTTTTGGTTAACAGCCGATCGCGCCAGCCAATTGCGCCACAGAGACAGTCGTGCTCTACTCTCACCACCATCAGAACATATCTTCAAAGCTATCAGCCTAAAGAAAAAAAAGCGCCGCACCACCACCGGGTGGGCTCGAACCTCCAACCTTTCGGTTTACAGCCGAACGTGCTATCCAATTGCGCCATGGAGACAGTCATGCTCTAATCTCACCACCGTCAGAACATTTCTCCAAAGCTATCAGCGCAAAAAAAAGTAGCGCCGCATCACCACCGGGTGGGGTCGAACCTCCAACCTTTCGGTTAACAGCCGATCGCGCTAGCCAATTGCGCCACGGAGACAGTCGTGCTCCACTCTCACCACCGTCAGAACATTTCTTTAGAGCTATCAGCCCAAAGAAAAAAAGGCGCCGCACCACCACCGGGTGGGCTCGAGCCTCAAACCTTTCGGTTAACAGCCGATCGAGCTAGCCAATTGCGCCACGGAGACAGTCGTGCTCCACTTTCACCACCATCAGAACATATCTTCAAAGCTATCAGCGCAAAGAAAAAAGCAACACACCACTCCCGGGAGGGCTCGAAACTCCAACCTTTCGGTTAACAGCCGATCTCGCTAGCCAATTGCGCCACACAGACAGTCTTGCTCCACTCTCACCACCATCAGAATATATCTTCAAAGCTATCAGCCCAAAGAAATAAAAAGCGCCGCACTACCACCGGGTCGGCTCGAACTACAACCTTTCGGTTAACAGCCGATCGCGCTAGCCAATTGCGCCACGGAGACAGTCGTGTTCCACTCTCACCACCAACAGAACATATCTTCAAAGCTATCAGCCCAAAAAAAAGCGCCGCACCACCACCGGATGGGCTGTAACCTCCAACCTTTCGGTTAACAGCCGATCGCGCTAGCCAATCGCGCCACGGAGACAGTCATGCTCCACTCTCACCATCATCAGAACATATCTTCAAAGCTATCAGCCCAAAGAAAAAAAGCGCGGCACCACCACCGGGAGGGCTCGAACCCCCAACATTTCGGTTGACGGCCGAACGCGCTAGCCAATTGCACCACGGAGACATTCCTGCTTTACTCTCACCACCATCAGAACATATCTTCAAAGCTATCAGCCCAAAGAAAAAAAAGTGCCGCACCACCACCGGGTGGGCTTGAACCTCCAACCTTTTGGTTAACAGCCGATCGCACTAGCCAATTGCGCCACGGAGACAGTCGTGCTCCACTTTCACCACCATCAGAACATATCTTCAAAGCCATCAGCGCAAAGAAAAAAGCAACACACCACTCCCGGGAGGGCTCGAAACTCCAACCTTTCGGTTAACAGCCGATCTCGCTAGTCAATTGCGCCACACAGACAGTCCTGCTGCACTCTCACCACCATCATAATATATCTTCAAAGCTATCAGCCCAAAGAAATAAAAAGCGCCGCCCTACCACCGGGTCAGCTCGAACCTCCAACCTTTCGGTTAACAGCCGATCGCGCTAGCCAATTGCGCCACGGAGACAGTCGTGCTCCACTCTCACCACCATCAGAACATATCTTCAAAGCTATCAGCCCAAAGAAAAAAAAGCGCCGCACCACCACCGGGTGGGCTCGAAACTCCAACCTTTCGGTTAACAGTCGATCGCGCTAGCCAATTGCGCCACGGAGACAGTCGTGCTCCACTCTCACCACCAACAGAACATATCTTCAAAGCTATCAGCCGAAAAAAAAAGCGCCGCCCCACCACCGGATGGGCTGTAACCTCCAACCTTTCGGTTAACAGCCGATCGCGCTAGCCAATCGCGCCACGGAGACAGTCATGCTCCACTCTCACCATCATCAGAACATATCTTCAAAGCTATCAGCCCAAAGAAAAAAAGTGCCGCCCCACCACCGGGTGGGCTCGAACCTCTAACCTTTCGGTAAACAGCCGATCGCACTAGCCAATTGCGCCACGCAGACAGTCCTGCTCCACTCTCACCACCATCAGAACATTACTTCAAAGCTATCAGCGCAAAGAAAAAAGCAACACACCACTCCCGGGAGGGCTCGAAACTCGAACTTTCGGTTAACAGCCGATCGCGCTAGCCAATTGCGCCACGGAGACAGTCGTGCTCCACTCTCACCACCATCAGAACATATCTTCAAAGCTATCAGCGCAAAGAAAAAAGCAACACACCACTCCCGCGAGGGCTCGAAACTCCAACCTTTTGGTTAACAGCTGATCGCGCTAGCCAATTGCGCCACGGAGAGAGTCCTGCTTCATTCTCATCACCATCAGAACATATATTCAAAGCTATCAGCCTAAAGAAAAAAAGCGCCGCACCACCACCAGGTGGGCTCGAACCTCCAACCTTTCGGTTAACAGCCAAACGTGCTATCCAATTGCGCCACGGAGACAGTCGTGCTCCAATCTCACCACCGTCAGAACATTTCTCCAAAGCTATCAGCGCAAAAAAAAAGAAGCGCCGCATCACCACCGGGTGGGCTCGAACCTCCAACCTTTCGGTTAACAGCCGATCGCGCTAGCCAATTGCGCCACGGAGACAGTCGTGCTCCACTCTCACCACCATCAGAACATATCTTCAAAGCTATCAGCACAAAGAAAAAATCAACACACCACTCCCGGGAGGGCTCAAAACTCCAATTCTACGGTGAACAGCCGAACGTGCTAGCCAATTGCGCTACGGAGACAGTCGTGCTCCACTCTCACCACCGTCAGAACATTTCTTCAGAGCTATCAGCCCAAAGAAAAAAAAGCGCCGCACCACCACCGGGTGGGCTCGAACCTCCAACCTTTCGGTTAACAGCCGATCGCGCTAGCCAATTGCGCCACGGAGACAGTCGTGCTCCAATCTCACCACCATCAGAACATATCTTCAAAGCTATCAGCGCAAAGAAAAAATCAACACACCACTCCCGGGAGGGCTCAAAACTCCAATTCTACGGTTAACAGCCGAACGTGCTAGCCAATTGCGCTACGGAGACAGTCGTGCTCTACTTTCACCACCGTCAGAACATTTCTTCAGAGCTATCAGCCGAAAGAAAAAAGAGCGCCGCACCACCACCGGGTGGGCTCGAACCTCCAACCTTTCGGTTAACAGCCGATCGCGCTAGCCAATTGCGGCACGGAGACAGTCGTGCTCCACTCTCACCACCATCATAAGATATCTTCACAGCTATCAGCGCAAAGAAAAAAGCAACACACCACCACCGGGAGGGCTCGAAACTCCAACTTTCGGTTAACAGCCGATCGCGCTAGCCAATTGCGCCACGGAAACAGTCGTGCTCCACTCTCACCACCATCAGAACATATCTTCAAAGCTATCAGCGCAAAGAAAAAAGCAACACACCACTCCAGCGAGGCCTCGAAACTCCAACTTTCGGTTAACAGCCGATCGCGCTAGCCAATTGCGCCACGGAAACAGTCCTACTCCACTCTCATCACCATCAGAACACATCTTCAAAGCTATCAGCGCAAAGAAAAAAGGAACACACCACTCTCGCGAGGGCTCGAAACTTCGACCTTTTGGTTAACAGCCGATCGCGCTAGCCAATTGCGCTACGGAGACAGTCGTGCTCTACTTTCACCACCGTCAGAACATTTCTTCATAGCTATCAGCCCAAAGAAAAAAGAGCGCCGCACCACCACCGGGTGGGCTCGAACCTCCAACCTTTCGGTTAACAGCCGATCGCGCTAGCCAATTGCGCCACGGAGACAGTCGTGCTCCACTCTCACCACCGTCAGAACATTTCTTCAGAGCTATCAGCCCAAAGAAAAAAAAAGCGGCTAGCCAATTGCGCCACGGAGACAGTCGTGCTCCACTCTCACCACCATCATAACATATCTTCAAAGCTATCAGCGCAAAGAAAAAAGCAACACACCACCACCGGGAGGGCTCGAAACTCCAACTTTCGGTTAACAGCCGATCGCGCTGGCCAATTGCGCCACGGAGAGAGTCCTGCTTCATTCTCATCACCATCAGAACATATCTTCAAAGCTATCAGCCTAAATAAAAAAAGCGCCGCACCACCACCAGGTGGGCTCGAACCTCCAACCTTTCGGTTAACAGCCGAACGTGCTATCCAATTGCGCCACGGAGACAGTCGTGCTCCAATCTCACCACCGTCAGAACAATTCTCCAAAGCTATCAGCGCAAAAAAAAGAAGCGCCGCATCACCACCGGGTGGGCTCGAACCTCCAACCTTTCGGTTAACAGCCGATCGCGCTAGCCAATTGCGCCACGGAGACAGTCGTGCTCCACTCTCACCACCATCATAACATATCTTCAAAGCTATCAGCGCAAAGAAAAAAGCAACACACCACCACCGGGAGGGCTCGAAACTCAAACTTTCGGTTAACAGCCGATCGCGCTAGCCAATTGCGCCACGGAGACAGTCGTGCTCCACTCTCACCACCATCAGAACATATCTTCAAAGCTATCAGCGCAAAGAAAAAAGCAACACACCACTCCAGCGAGGCCTCGAAACTCCAACTTTCGGTTAACAGCCGATCGCGCTAGCCAATTGCGCCACGGAAACAGTCCTACTCCACTCTCATCACCATCAGAACATATCTTCAAAGCTATCAGCGCAAAGAAAAAAGGAACACACCACTCTCGCGAGGGCTCGAAACTCCGACCTTTCGGTTAACAGCCGAACGTGCTAGCCAATTGCGCCACGAAGACAGTCGTGCTTCAATCTCACCATCGTCAGAACATTTCTCCAAACCTATCAGCGCAAAGAAAAAATAGCACCGCGTCACCACCGGGTGGGCTCGAGCCTCAAACTTTTCGGTTAACAGCCCATCGCGCTAGACAATTGCGCCACGGAGACAGTCGTGCTCTACTCTCACCACCATCAGAACATATCTTCAAAGCTATCAGCGCAAAAAAAAGCGACACACCACTCCCGGGAGGGCTCGAAACTTCAAATTTTCGGTTAACAGCCGAACGTGCTAGCCAATTGCGCCACGGAGACAGTCGTGCTCCTCTCTCACCACTGTCAGAACATATATTCAGAGCTATAAGCCCAACCAAAAAAAGCGCCGCACCACCACCGGGTGGGCTCGAACCTCCAACCTTTCGGTTAACTGCCGATCACGCTAGCCAATTGCGCCACGGAGACAGTCGTGCTCCACTCTCACCACCATCAGAACATATCTTCAAAGCTATCAGCGCAAAGAAAAAAGCAACACACCACTCCCGCGAGGGCTCGAAACTCCAACCTTTTGGTTAACAGCCGATCGCGCTAGCCAATTGCGCCACGGAGACAGTCCTGCTCCACTCTTATCACCATCAGAACATATCTTCAAAGCTATCAGCCTAAAGAAAAAAAAGCGCCGCACCACCACCAGGTGGGCTCGAACCTCCAATCTTTCGGTTAACAGCCGATCGCGCTAGCCAATTGCGCCATGGAGACAGTCATGCTCCACTCTCACCACCATAAGAACATATCTTCAAAGCTATCAGCGCAAAAAAAAGCAACACACCACTCCCGTAAGGGCTCGAAACTCCAATTCTACGGTTAACAGCTGAACGTGCTAGCCAATTGCGCTACGGAGACAGTCGTGCTCCACTCTCACCACCGTCAGAACATTTCTTCAGAGCTATCAGCCCATAGAAAAAAAAGCGCCGCACAACCACCGGGTAGGCTCGAACCTCTAACCTTTCGGTTAACAGCCGATCGCGCTAGCCAATTGCGCCACGGAGACAGTCGTCACCGTGGCGTCACTCTCACCACCGTCAGAACATTTTTTCAGAGTTATCAGCCCAAAGAAAAAAAAGCGCCGCACCACCACCGGGTGGGCTCGAATCTCCAACCTTTCGGTTAACAGCCGATCGCGCTAGCCAATTGCGCCACGAAGACAGTCGTGCTTAACTCTCACCACCATAAGAACATATCTTCAAAGCTATCAGCGCAAAGAAAAAAGCAACACACCACTCACGGGAGGGCTCGAAACTGCAACCTTTTGGTTAACAGCCGATCACGCTAGCCAATTGCGCCAAGGAGACAGTCGTGCTCCTTTATCACTACCGTCAGAACATTTCTCCAAAGCTATCAGCGCAAAGAAAAAAAAAGCGACACACCATCCCCGGGAGGGCTCAAACCTCCAACCTTTCGGTTAACAGCTAATCGCGCTGGCCAATTGCGCCACGGAGACAGTCGTGCTCCACTCTCACCGCCATCAGAACATATCTTCAAAGCTATCAGCGCAAAGAAAAAAGCGCCGCGCCACCACCGGGTGGGCTCGAACCTCCAACTTTTCGGTTAACAGCCGATCGCGCTAGACAATTGCGCCATGGAGACAGTCGTGCTCCACTCTCACCACCGTCAGAACATATCTACAAAGCTATCAGCGCAAAGAAAAAAAAGCGCCACACCACAACCGGGTGGGCTCTAACCTCCAACCTTTCGGTTAATAGCCGATCGCACTAGCCAATTGCGCCACGGAGACAGTGCTGCTCCAGTCTCACCACCATAAGAACATATCTTCAAAGCTATCAGCCCAAAGAAAAAAAAGCGCCGCACCACCACCGGGTGGGCTCTAACCTCCAACCTTTCGATCAACAGCCGATCGCGCTAGCCATTTGCGTCACGGGGACAGTCGTGCTCCACTCTCACCAACATCAGAACAAGTCTTCAAAGGTATCAGCGCAAAAAAACAACAACGCACCACTCCCGGGAGGGCTCGAAACTCCAACCTTTTGGTTAAAAGCCGATCACGCTAGCCAATTGCGCCACGGAGACAGTCCTGCTCCACTCTCATCACCATCAGAACATATCTTCAAAGCTATCAGCGCAAAGAAAAAAGCAACACACCACTCCCGGGAGGGCTCGAAACTCCAACCTTTCGGTTAACAGCCGATCACACTAGCCATTTGCGCCACGGAAACAGTCCTGCTTTACTCTCACCACCGTCAGAACATATCTTCAAAGCTATCAGCCCAAAGAAAAAAAAGCGCCGCACCACCATCGGGTGGGCTCGAACCTCCAACCTTTCGGTAAACAGCCGATCGCACTAGCCAATTGCGCCACGGAGACAGTCGTGCTCCACACTCACCACCATCAGAACATATCTTCAAAGCTATCAGCGCAAGGAAAAAAAGCAACACACCACTCACAGGAGGGCTCGAAACTCCAACCTTTCGGTTAACAGCCGATTCAGCTAGTCAATTGCGCCAAGGAGACAGTCTTGCTTCACTCTAACCACCATCAGAACATATCTTCAAAGTTATCAGCCCAAAGAAAAAAAAAGCACCGCACCACCAACAGGTGGGCTCGAACCTCCAACCTTTCGGTTAACAGCCGATCGCGCTAGCCAATTGCGCCACGAAGATAGTCGTGCTCCACTCTCACCACCATCAGAACATATCTTCAAAGCTATCAGCGCCAAGAAAAAAGCAACACACCAATCCCGGGAGGGCTCGAACCTCCAACTTTTCGGTTACCCGCCGATCGCGCTAGCCGATTGCGCAACGGAGACAGTCCTGCTCCACTCTCACCACCATCAGAACTTATCTTCAAAGCTATCAGCCCACAGAAAAATAAGCGCCGCACAACCACCGGGTGGGCTCTAACCTCCAACCTTTCGGTCAACAGCCGATCGCGCTAGCAAATTGCGTCACGGAGACAGTCGTGCTCCACTTTCAACACCATCAGAACATATCTTCAAAGCTATCAGCGCAAAGAAAAAAGCAACACACCACTCCCGGTAGGGCTCGAAACTCCAACCTTTCGGTGAACAGCTGATCGCGCTGGCCAATTGCGCCACGGAGACAGTCCTGCTCCACTCTCACCACCATCAGAACATATCTTCAAAGCCATCAGCCCAAAGAAAAAAAAAGCGCCGCACCACCACCGAGTGGGCTCGAAACTCCAACGTTTCGGTTAACAGCCGGTCGCGCCAGCCAATTGCGCCACGGAGACAGTCGTGCTGTACACTCACCACCATCAGAACATATCTTCAAACCTATCAGCGCAAAGATAAAAGCAACACACCACTCCCGGGAGGGCTCGAAACTCCAACCTTTCGGTTAACAGCCGATCGCGCTAGCCAATTGCGCCACGGAGACAGTCTTGCTCCACTCTAACCACCACCAGAACATATCTTCAAAGTTATCAGCCCAAAGAAAAAAAAAGCGCCGCACCACCACCAGGTAGGCTCGAACCTCCTACCTTTCGGTTAACAGCCGATCGCGCTAGCCAGTTGCGCCACCGAGACAGTCGTGCTGCACTCTCACCACCATCAGAACATATCTTCAAAGGTATCAGCGCAAAGAAAAAACAACGCACCACTCCCGGGAGGGCTCGAAACTCCAACCTTTTGGTTAAAAGCCGATCACGCTAGCCAATTGCGCCACAAAGACAGTCCTGCTCCACTCTCATCACTATCAGTACATATCTTCAAAGCTATCAGTGCAAAGAAAAAAAGGCGCCGCACCACCACCGGGTGGGCTCGAAACTCCAGCCTTTCGGTTAACAGCCGATCACGCTAGCCAATTGCGCCACATAGACAGTCGTGCTCCACTCTCACCACCATCAGAACATATCTTCAAAGCTATCAGCGCAAAGAAAAAAGCAACACACCACTCCCGGGAGGGCTCAAACCTCCAACTTTTCGGTTAACAGCCGATCGCGCTAGCCAATTGCGTCACGGAGACAGTCCTGCTCCACTCTCACCACCATCAGAACTTATCTTCAAAGCTATCAGCCCAAAGAAAAAAAAAGCGCCGCAATACCACCGGGTGGGCTCTAACCTCCAACCTTTCGGTTAACAGCCGATCGCACTAGCCAATTGCGCCACGGAGACAGTACTGCTCCAGTCTCACCACCATAAGAACATATCTTCAAAGCTATCAGCCCAAAGAAAAAAAAGCGCCGCACCACCACCGGGTGGGCTCTAACCTCCAACCTTTCGGTCAACAGCCGATCGCGCTAGCCATTTGCGTCACGGGGACAGTCGTGCTCCACTCTCACCACCATCAGAACAAGTCTTCAAAGGTATCAGCGCAAAAAAACAACAACGCACCACTCCCGGGAGGGCTCGAAACTCCAACCTTTTGGTTAAAAGCCGATCACGCTAGCCAATTGCGCCACGGAGACAGTCCTGCTCCACTCTCATCACCATCAGAACATGTCTTCAAAGCTATCAGCGCAAAGAAAAAAGCAACACACCACTCCCGGGAGGGCTCGAAACTCCAACCTTTCGGTTAACAGCCGATCACACTAGCCATTTGCGCCACGGAAACAGTCCTGCTTTACTCTCACCACCGTCAGAACATATCTTCAAAGCTATCAGCCCAAAGAAAAAAAAGCGCCGCACCACCATCGGGTGGGCTCGAACCTCCAACCTTTCGGTAAACAGCCGATCGCACTAGCCAATTGCGCCACGGAGACAGTCGTGCTCCACACTCACCACCATCAGAACATATCTTCAAAGCTATCAGCGCAAGGAAAAAAAGCAACACACCACTCACAGGAGGGCTCGAAACTCCAACCTTTCGGTTAACAGCCGATTCAGCTAGCCAATTGCGCCAAGGAGAAAGTCTTGCTTCACTCTAACCACCATTAGAACATATCTTCAAAGTTATCAGCCCAAAGAAAAAAAAAGCACCGCACCACCAACAGGTGGGCTCGAACCTCCAACCTTTCGGTTAACAGCCGATCGCGCTAGCCAATTGCGCCACGAAGATAGTCGTGCTCCACTCTCACCACCATCAGAACATATCTTCAAAGCTATCAGCGCAAAGAAAAAAGCAACACACCAAACCCGGGAGGGCTCGAACCTCCAACTTTTCGGTTACCCGCCGATCGCGCTAGCCGATTGCGCAACGGAGACAGTCCTGCTCCACTCTCACCACCATCAGAACTTATCTTCAAAGCTATCAGCCCACAGAAAAATAAGCGCCGCACAACCACCGGGTGGGCTCTAACCTCCAACCTTTCGGTCAACAGCCGATCGCGCTAGCCAATTGCGTCACGGAGACAGTCGTGCTCCACTTTCAACACCATCAGAACATATCTTCAAAGCTATCAGCGCAAAGAAAAAAGCAACACACCACTCCCGGTAGGGCTCGAAACTCCAACCTTTCGGTGAACAGCCGATCGCGCTGGCCAATTGCGCCACGGAGACAGTCCTGCTCCACTCTCACCACCATCAGAACATATCTTCAAAGCCATCAGCCCAAAGAAAAAAAAAGCGCCGCACCACCACCGAGTGGGCTCGAAACTCCAACGTTTCGGTTAACAGCCGGTCGCGCCAGCCAATTGCGCCACGGAGACAGTCGTGCTGTACACTCACCACCATCAGAACATATCTTCAAACCTATCAGCGCAAAGATAAAAGCAACACACCACTCCCGGGAGGGCTCGAAACTCCAACCTTTCGGTTAACAGCCGATCGCGCTAGCCAATTGCGCCACGGAGACAGTCTTGCTCCACTCTAACCACCACCAGAACATATCTTCAAAGTTATCAGCCCAAAGAAAAAAAAAGCGCCGCACCACCACCAGGTAGGCTCGAACCTCCAACCTTTCGGTTAACAGCCGATCGCGCTAGCCAATTGCGCCACCGAGACAGTCGTGCTGCACTCTCACCACCATCAGAACATATCTTCAAAGCTATCAGTGCAAAGAAAAAAAGGCGCCGCACCACCACCTGGTGGGCTCGAAACTCCAGCCTTTCGGTTAACAGCCGATCACGCTAGCCAATTGCGCCACATAGACAGTCGTGCTCCACTCTCACCACCATCAGAACATATCTTCAAAGCTATCAGCGCAAAGAAAAAAGCAACACACCACTCCCGGGAGGGCTCAAACCTCCAACTTTTCGGTTAACAGCCGATCGCGCTAGCCAATTGCGCCACGGAGACAGTCCTGCTCCACTCTCACCACCATCAGAACTTATCTTCAAAGCTATCAGCCCAAAGAAAAAAAAAGCGCCGCAATACCACCGGGTGGGCTCTAACCTCCAACCTTTCGGTTAACAGCCGATCGCGCTAGCCGATTGCGCCACCGAGACAGTCGTGCTCCACTCTCCCCACCATCAGAACATATCTTCAAAGGTATCAGCGCAAAGAAAAAAACAACGCACCACTCCCGGGAGGGCTCGAAACTCCAACCTTTTGATTAAAAGCCGATCACGCTAGCCAATTGCGCCACGGAGACAGTCCTGCTCCACTCCCATCACCATCAGAACACATCTTCAAAGCTATCAGCGCAAAGAAAAAAAGGCGCCGCACCACCACCGGGTGGGCTCGAAACTCCAGCCTTTCGGTTAACAGCCGATCACGCTAGCCAATTGAGCCACGGAGACAGTCGTGCTCCACTCTCACCACCATCAGAACATATCTTCAAAGCTATCAGGGCAAAGAAAAAAGCAACAGCACTCCCGGGAGATCTCGAAACTCCAATTTTTTGATTAACAGCCGAACGTGCTAGCCAATTTCGCCAGGGAGACAGTCGTGCTCCTCTCTCACCACCGTCAGAACATTTCTTCAGAGCTATCAGCCCAAAGAAAAAAAAGCGCCGCACCACCACGGGGTGAGCTCGAAACTCCAAACTTTCGGTTAACAGCCGGTTGCGCCAGCCAATTGCGCCACGGAGACAGTCGTGCTCTACTCTCACCACCATCAGAACATATCTTCAAAGCTATCAGCCTAAAGAAAAAAAAGCGCCGCAACACCAATGGGTGGGCTCGAACCTCCAACTTTTTGGTTAACAGCCGATCGCGCTAGCCCATTGCGCCATGGAGACAGTCGTGCTCCACACTCACCACCATCAGAACATATCTTAAAACTATCAGCGCAAAGAAAAAAAAGCGCCGCACGACTCCCGGGAGGGCTCGAAACTCCAACCTTTCGGTTAACAGCCGATCACGCTAGCCAATTGCGCCACGGAGACAGTCGTGCTCCACTATCACCACCATCAGAACACTTCTTCATAGCTATCAGCCCAAAGAAAAAAAAGCGCCGCACCACCACCGGGTGGGCTCGAAAACCTCCAACCTTTCGGTTAACAGCCGATCGCGCTAGCCAATTGCGCCACGGAGACAGTCATGCTCCACTTTCAACACCATCAGAACATATCTTCAAAGCTGTCAGCGCAAAGAAAAAAGCAACACACCACTCCCGGTAGGGCTCGAAACTCCAACCTTTCGGTTAACAGCCGATCGCGCTGGCCAATTGCGCCACGGAGACAGTCCTGCTCCACTCTCACCACCATCAGAACATATCTTCAAAGCTATCAGCCCAAAGAAAAAAAAGCGCCGCACCACCAAGGGTGGGCTCGAACCTCCAACCTTTCGGTTAACAGCCGATTTCGCTAGCCAATTGCGCCACATAGACAGTCGTGCTCCACACTCACTACCATCAGAACATATCTTCAAAGCTATCAGCGCAAAGAAAAAAGCAACACACCACTCACAGGAGGGCTTGAAACTTCAACCTTTCGGTTAACAGCCGATTCAGCTAGTCAATTGCGCCAAGGAGACAGTCTTGCTCCACTCTAACCACCATCAGAACATATCTTCAAAGTTGTCAGCCCAAAGAAAAAAAACGCCGCACCACCACCAGGTGGGCTCGAACCTCCAACCTTTCGGTTAACAGCCGATCGCGCTAGCCAAGTGCGCCACGAAGATAGTCGTGCTCCACTCTCACCACCATCAGAACATATCTTCAAAGCTATCAGCGCAAAGAAAAAAGCAACACACCACTCCCGGGAGGGCTCAAACCTCTAACTTTAAGGTTAACAGCCGATCGCGCTAGCCAATTGCGCCACGGAGACAATCCTGCTCCACTCTCACCACCATCAGAACTTATTTTCAAAGCTATCAGCCCAAAGAAAAAAAAAGCGCCACACCACAACCGGGTGGGCTCTAACCTCCAACCTTTCGGTTAATAGCCGATCGCGCTAGCTATTTGCGTCACGGAGACAGTCGTGCTCCACTCTCACCACCATCAGAACATTTCTTCAGAGATATCAGCCCAAAGAAAAAAAAAGCGCCGCACCACCACCGGGTGGGCTCGAAAACCTCCAACCTTTCAGTTAACAGCCGATCGCGCTAGCCAATTGCGCCATGGAGACAGTCGTGCTTCACTTTCAACACCATCAGAACATATCTTCAAAGCTATCAGCGCAAAGAAAAAACGCACCCCACCACTCCCGGTAGGGCTCAAAACTCCAACCTTTCGGTTAACAGCCGATCGCGCTGGCCAATTGCGCCACGGAGACAGTCCTGCTCCACTCTCACCACCATCAGAACATATCTTCAAAGCTATCAGCCTAAAGAAAAAAAAGCGCCGCACATCCACCGGGTGGGCTCGAAACTCCATTTTTTCGGTTAACAGCCGATCGCGCTAGCCAATTGCGCCACGGAGACAGTCCTGCTCCTCTCTCACCACCATCAGAACATATCTTCAAAGCTATCAGCCCAAAGAAAAAAAAGCGCCGCACCACCACCGGGTGGGCTCGAACCTCCTACCTTTCGGTTAACAGCCAATCGCGCTAGCCGATTGCGCCACGGAGACAGTCGTGCTCCACTCTCACCACCATCAGAACAAATCTTCAAAGGTATCAGCGCAAAAAAAAAACAACGCACCACTCCCGGGAGGGCTCGAAACTCCAACCTTTTGGTTAAAAGCCGATCACGCTAGCCAATTGCGCCACGGAGACAGTCCTGCTCAACTCTCATCACCATCAGAACATATCTTCAAAGCTATCAGCGCAAAGAAAAAAGCAACACACCACTCCCGGGAGGGCTCGAAACTCCAACATTTGGGTTAACAGCCGATCACGCTAGCCAATTGCGCCACGGAAACAGTCCTGCTCTACTCTCACCACCGTCAGAACATATCTTCAAAGCTATCAGCCCAAAGAAAAAAAAGCGCCGCACCACCATCGGGTGGGCTCGAACCTCCAATCTTTCGGTTAACAGCCGATCGTGCTAGCCAATTGCGCCACGGAGACAGTCGTGCTCCACACTCACCACCATCAGAACATATCGTCAAAGCTATCAGCGCAAGGAAAAAAGCAACACACCACTCACAGGAGGGCTCGAAACTCCAACCTTTCGGTTAACAGCCGATTCAGCTAGTCAATTGCGCCAAGGAGACAGTCTTGCTTCACTCTAACCACCATCAGAACATATCTTCAAAGTTATCAGCCCAAAGAAAAAAAAAAGCACCGCACCACCAACAGGTGGGCTCGAACCTCCAACCTTTCGGTTAACAGCCGATCGCGCTAGCCAATTGCGCCACGAAGATAGTCGTGCTCCACTCTCACCACCATCAGAACATATCTTCAAAGCTATGAGCGCAAAGAAAAAAGCAACACACCACTCCCGGGAGGGCTCGAACCTCCAACTTTTCGGTTACCCGCCGATTGCGCTAGCCAATTGCGCAACGGAGACAGTCCTGCTCCACTCTCACCACCATCAGAACTTATCCTCAACGCTATCAGCCCAAAGAAAAAAAAGCGCCGCACAACCACCGGGTGGGCTCTAACCTCCAACCTTTCGGTCAACAGCCGATCGCGCTAGCCAATTGCGCCACGGAGACAGTCGTGCTCCACTTTCAACACCATCAGAACATATCTTCAAAGCTATCAGCGCAAAGAAAAAAGCAACACACCACTCCCGGTAGGGCTCGAAACTCCAACCTTTCGGTTAACAGCCGAACGTGCTAGCCAATTTCGCCAGGGAGACAGTCGTGCTCCTCTCTCACCACCGTCAGAACATTTATTCAGAGCTATCAGCCCAAAGAAAAAAAAGCGCCGCACCACCACGGGGTGGGCTCGAAACTCCAACCTTACGGTTAACAGCCGGTCGCGCCAGCCGATTGCGCCACGGAGACAGTCTTGCTCTACTCTCACCACCATCAGAACATATCTTCAAAGCTATCAGCCTAAAGAAAAAAAAAGCGCCGCACCACCAACGGGTGGGCTCGAACCTCCAACTTTTCGGTTAACAGCCGATTGCGCTAGCCCATTGCGCCATGGAGACAGTCGTGCTCCACACTCACCACTATCAGAACATATCTTAAAGCTATCAGCGCAAAGAAAAAAAAGCGCCGCACCACACCCGGGAGGGCTCGAAACTCCAACCTTTCGGTTAACAGCCGATCACGCTAGCCAATTGCGCCACGAAGACAGTACTGCTCCACTCTCACCACCATCAGAACATATCTTCAAAGCTATCAGCCCAAAGAAAAAAAAGCGCCGCACCACCACCGGGTGGGCTCTAACCTCCAACCTTTCGGTCAACAGCCGATCGCGCTAGCCATTTGCGTCACGGAGACAGTCGTGCTCCACTCTCACCACCATCAGAACACTTCTTCAGAGCTATCAGCCCAAAGAAAAAAAAGCGCCGCACCACCACCGGGTGGGCTCGAAAACCTCCAACCTTTCGGTTAACAGCCGATCGCGCTAGCCAATTGCGCCACGGAGACAGTCGTGCTCCACTTTCAACACCATCAGAACATATCTTCAAAGCTATCAGCCCAAAGAAAAAAAAGCGCCGCACCACCACCGGATGGGCTCGAAACTCCAACATTTCGGTTAACAGCCGATCGCGCTCCCAATTGCGCCACGGAGACAGTCCTGCTCCACTCTCACCACCATCAGAAAGAATCTTCAAAGCTATCAGCCCAAAGAAAAAGAAGCGCCGCACCACCACCGGGTGGGCTCGAACCTCCAACCTTTCGGTTAACAGCCGATCCCGCTAGCCGATTGCGCCACGGAGACAGTCGTGCTCCACTCTCACCACCATCAGAACATATCTTCAAAGGTATCAGCGCAAAGAAAAGAGCAACGCACCACTCCCGGGAGGGCTCGAAACTCCAACCTTTTGGTTAAAAGCCGATCACGCTAGCCAATTGCACCACGGAGACAGTCCTGCTCCACTCTCAAAACCATCAGAACATATCTTCAAAGCTATCAGCGCAAAGAAAAAAGCAACGCACCACTCCCGGGAGGGCTCGAAACTCCAACCTTTCGGTTAACAGCCGATCGCGCTAGCCAATTGCGCCACGGAGACAGTCCTGCTCTACTCTCACCACCATCAGAACATATCTTCAAAGTTGTCAGCCCAAAGACAAAAAAGCGCCGCACCACTCCCGGGAGGGCTCGAAACTCCAACCTTTCGGTTAACAGCCGATCACGCTAGCCAATTGCGCCACGGAGACAGTACTGCTCCACTCTCACCACCATCAGAACATATCTTCAAAGCTATCAGCGCAAAGAAAAAGCAACACCACTCCCGGGAGATCTCGAAACTCCAATTTTTTTATTAACAGCCGAACGTGCTAGCCAATTTCGCCAGGGAGACAGTCGTGCTCCTCTCTCACCACCGTCAGAACATTTCTACAGAGCTATCAGCCCAAAGAAAAAAAAGCGCCGCACCACCACGGGGTGGGCTCGAAACTCCAACCTTTCGGTTAACAGCCGGTCGCGCCAGCCTATTGCGCCACGGAGACAGTCGTGCTCCACTCTCACCACCATCAGAACACTTCTTCAGAGCTATCAGCCCAAAGAAAAAAAAGCGCCGCACCACCACCGGGTGGGCTCGAAAACCTCCAACCTTTCGGTTAACAGCCGATCGCGCTAGCCAATTGCGCCACGGAGACAGTCGTGCTCACTTTCAACACCATCAGAACATATCTTCAAAGCTGTCAGCGCAAAGAAAAAAGCAACACACCACTCCCGGTAGGGCTCGAAACTCCAACCTTTCGGTTAACAGCCGACCGCGCTGGCCAATTGCGCCACGGAGACAGTCCTGCTCCACTGTCACCACCATCAGAACATATCTTCAAAGCCATCAGCCCAAAGAAAAAAAAGCGCAGCACCACCACCGGGTGGGCTCGAAACTCCAACCTTTCGGTTAACAGCCGATCGCGCTAGCCAATTGCGCCACGGAGACAGTGCTGCTCCACTCTCACCACCATCAGAACTTATCTTCAAAGCTATCAGCGCAAAGAAAAAAGCAACACACCACTCACAGGAGGGCTCGAAACTCCAACATTTCGGTGAACAGCCGATCGCGCTGGCCAATTGCGCCACGGAGACAGTCCTGCTCCACTCTCACCACCATCAGAACATATCTTCAAAGCCATCAGCCCAAAGAAAAAAAAAGCGCCGCACCACCACCGAGTGGGCTCGAAACTCCAACGTTTCGGTTAACAGCCGGTCGCGCCAGCCAATTGCGCCACGGAGACAGTCGTGCTCCACACTCACCACCATCAGAACATATCTTCAAAGCTATCAGCGCAAGGAAAAAAAGCAACACACCACTCACAGGAGGGCTCGAAACTCCAACCTTTCGGTTAACAGCCGATTCAGCTAGCCAATTGCGCCAAGGAGACAGTCTTGCTTCACTCTAACCACCATTAGAACATATCTTCAAAGTTATCAGCCCAAAGAAAAAAAAAGCACCGCACCACCAACAGGTGGGCTCGAACCTCCAACCTTTCGGTTAACAGCCGATCGCGCTAGCCAATTGCGCCACGAAGATAGTCGTGCTCCACTCTCACCACCATCAGAACATATCTTCAAAGCTATCAGCGCAAAGAAAAAAGCAACACACCAATCCCGGGAGGGCTCGAACCTCCAACTTTTCGGTTACCCGCCGATCGCGCTAGCCGATTGCGCAACGGAGACAGTCCTGCTCCACTCTCACCACCATCAGAACTTATCTTCAAAGCTATCAGCCCACAGAAAAATAAGCGCCGCACAACCACCGGGTGGGCTCTAACCTCCAACCTTTCGGTCAACAGCCGATCGCGCTAGCCAATTGCGTCACGGAGACAGTCGTGCTCCACTTTCAACACCATCAGAACATATCTTCAAAGCTATCAGCGCAAAGAAAAAAGCAACACACCACTCCCGGTAGGGCTCGAAACTCCAACCTTTCGGTGAACAGCCGATCGCGCTGGCCAATTGCGCCACGGAGACAGTCCTGCTCCACTCTCACCACCATCAGAACATATCTTCAAAGCCATCAGCCCAAAGAAAAAAAAAGCGCCGCACCACCACCGAGTGGGCTCGAAACTCCAACGTTTCGGTTAACAGCCGGTCGCGCCAGCCAATTGCGCCACGGAGACAGTCGTGCTGTACACTCACCACCATCAGAACATATCTTCAAACCTATCAGCGCAAAGATAAAAGCAACACACCACTCCCGGGAGGGCTCGAAACTCCAACCTTTCGGTTAACAGCCGATCGCGCTAGCCAATTGCGCCACGGAGACAGTCTTGCTCCACTCTAACCACCACCAGAACATATCTTCAAAGTTATCAGCCCAAAGAAAAAAAAAGCGCCGCACCACCACCAGGTAGGCTCGAACCTCCAACCTTTCGGTTAACAGCCGATCGCGCTAGCCAATTGCGCCACCGAGACTGTCGTGCTGCACTCTCACCACCATCAGAACATATCTTCAAAGCTATCAGTGCAAAGAAAAAAAGGCGCCGCACCACCACCTGGTGGGCTCGAAACTCCAGCCTTTCGGTTAACAGCCGATCACGCTAGCCAATTGCGCCACATAGACAGTCGTGCTCCACTCTCACCACCATCAGAACATATCTTCAAAGCTATCAGCGCAAAGAAAAAAGCAACACACCACTCCCGGGAGGGCTCAAACCTCCAACTTTTCGGTTAACAGCCGATCGCGCTAGCCAATTGCGCCACGGAGACAGTCCTGCTCCACTCTCACCACCATCAGAACTTATCTTCAAAGCTATCAGCCCAAAGAAAAAAAAAGCGCCGCAATACCACCGGGTGGGCTCTAACCTCCAACCTTTCGGTTAACAGCCGATCGCGCTAGCCGATTGCGCCACCGAGACAGTCGTGCTCCACTCTCCCCACCATCAGAACATATCTTCAAAGGTATCAGCGCAAAGAAAAAAACAACGCACCACTCCCGGGAGGGCTCGAAACTCCAACCTTTTGATTAAAAGCCGATCACGCTAGCCAATTGCGCCACGGAGACAGTCCTGCTCCACTCCCATCACCATCAGAACACATCTTCAAAGCTATCAGCGCAAAGAAAAAAAGGCGCCGCACCACCACCGGGTGGGCTCGAAACTTCAGCCTTTCGGTTAACAGCCGATCACGCTAGCCAATTGAGCCACGGAGACAGTCGTGCTCCACTCTCACCACCATCAGAACATATCTTCAAAGCTATCAGGGCAAAGAAAAAAGCAACAGCACTCCCGGGAGATCTCGAAACTCCAATTTTTTGATTAACAGCCGAACGTGCTAGCCAATTTCGCCAGGGAGACAGTCGTGCTCCTCTCTCACCACCGTCAGAACATTTCTTCAGAGCTATCAGCCCAAAGAAAAAAAAGCGCCGCACCACCACGGGGTGAGCTCGAAACTCCAAACTTTCGGTTAACAGCCGGTTGCGCCAGCCAATTGCGCCACGGAGACAGTCGTGCTCTACTCTCACCACCATCAGAACATATCTTCAAAGCTATCAGCCTAAAGAAAAAAAAGCGCCGCAACACCAATGGGTGGGCTCGAACCTCCAACTTTTCGGTTAACAGCCGATCGCGCTAGCCCATTGCGCCATGGAGACAGTCGTGCTCCACACTCACCACCATCAGAACATATCTTAAAGCTATCAGCGCAAAGAAAAAAAAGCGCCGCACGACTCCCGGGAGGGCTCGAAACTCCAACCTTTCGGTTAACAGCCGATCACGCTAGCCAATTGCGCCACGGAGACAGTCGTGCTCCACTATCACCACCATCAGAACACTTCTTCATAGCTATCAGCCCAAAGAAAAAAAAGCGCCGCACCACCACCGGGTGGGCTCGAAAACCTCCAACCTTTCGGTTAACAGCCGATCGCGCTAGCCAATTGCGCCACGGAGACAGTCATGCTCCACTTTCAACACCATCAGAACATATCTTCAAAGCTGTCAGCGCAAAGAAAAAAGCAACACACCACTCCCGGTAGGGCTCGAAACTCCAACCTTTCGGTTAACAGCCGATCGCGCTGGCCAATTGCGCCACGGAGACAGTCCTGCTCCACTCTCACCACCATCAGAACATATCTTCAAAGCTATCAGCCCAAAGAAAAAAAAGCGCCGCACCACCAAGGGTGGGCTCGAACCTCCAACCTTTCGGTTAACAGCCGATTTCGCTAGCCAATTGCGCCACATAGACAGTCGTGCTCCACACTCACTACCATCAGAACATATCTTCAAAGCTATCAGCGCAAAGAAAAAAGCAACACACCACTCCCGGGAGGGCTCAAACCTCCAACTTTTCGGTTAACAGCCGATCGCGCTAGCCAATTGCGCCACGGAGACAGTCCTGCTCCACTCTCACCACCATCAGAACTTATCTTCAAAGCTATCAGCCCAAAGAAAAAAAAAGCGCCGCAATACCACCGGGTGGGCTCTAACCTCCAACCTTTCGGTTAATAGCCGATCGCGCTAGCCGATTGCGCCACCGAGACAGTCGTGCTCCACTCTCACCACCATCAGAACATTTCTTCAGAGATATCAGCCCAAAGAAAAAAAAAAGCGCCGCACCACCACCGGGTGGGCTCGAAAACCTCCAACCTTTCAGTTAACAGCCGATCGCGCTAGCCAA